>NC_133647.1:28175957-28479035 GCF_009905375.1 Apium graveolens
AGTAATATACATATCGGTACATACCTCCAGTGTCATCCTGCTCAAGTCTCTCCCTTCTCTTATAGCTGAAATCTTCTATTCTAAATGGTCAGGAAGGGTGAGCAAAAACTTCAAGTTAACCTCCTCAGCTTCATAGTATTTGTCATGAAGTTGCAAGTCATTAATCAGCTTTTGAGTCTTTCAAATACATCAGTTATGCTTTCCTTTGGTTTAACCATGAAACCCTCATATTGAGACACCAGTATCCTTCTTTAGTTTGATCTACCTTCCTCTATTCCTTCACACAATATCTCAATTTTCTCCCAGATCTGTTTAGCCATATCACAATTGACAAAATTATTGTACATGACATTGTCAAGTGACTCTATCAAAATTAATTGTAGGCCATTATCAAGGGAGACTTTTTCTCTTTTAATTTCTGTGTATTTTGAAGGATCCTTAGGAATATAATGTGTTAGGATGACCATGTCACCATCTGTTGATTCTTCAACCCTTTCCATAGGAATGAAAGGGCCATTCTTCAGAATCTGGATGTACATGGGATTTCCCATCCTTAGAAATAATATCATCTTTTTCTTCCATAATATGTAGTTAGTTTTGTCAAATGTTGGTATCTTGATACCGCTAATCTTCTGTGTATTCATTCTTTCAAGAACCTTAATCTATTTTCTTTCATATTTTGCTCTAATACCACTTGGTAGGTAATGAATACAACACATGGGGTGAATGTGTTTTGGACAATTTTAAGGCTATTTGAATTTCTGTTACTTGTTTAACAAAGCAGATTTGAAATGTAGTAGTATTATGTTAACTGAAATAAAATAGTGCGCACAATATTTCAAAACTCACTTAATTTTGTATTAAAATCAAGCTAGTGTTTTGCTACAAATTATGGGTTCTTTGTAAGTAAAGAACTCAGCTTCTTCCTTGAGAGAGTACAAGAAAATATAGATCTGTTTGATACTCTTAAAAGCAAAGGACCAGTATTTACTTTATAGATTAGTAAACACAGGTTTACACAGCGTGCAATAAGATGTACTAAACCCTACTTTAAGTTATCTCTAAAGCTTTCCATTTCTGGCCTAGCAAATATCTGCATATCCTGTTAAATTGTGACTCTCATTTGTCAGTTAATCTTGGCCTTTGATCTTGCACTCTTCAAGCTGCTTTTGTAGACTTTTCAATCTAAGTCATTAGATCATTTATTGATTGATAATCTTGAATATTTAACTTGTCTGCATTTTATACTTGAGGTTCATATCGAGATCTCCAGTTTGTTGTATAGAGAACTGACATCTCGATAAGTATAATGGCTTATCGAGATCTCTCAGTTCTCGAGAAGTGTCTTTGACTTGTCGAGGTCTCTGAGTTCTCTATAAGTGAACTTGGCTTGTCGAGGTCTCCAAATTTCTGCATGTAGAAATGACTTATCGATATCTCAGAGATCTCTATATGAATTTTGACTTGTAGATATCTATGAGATCTCTAATGATAGTTTGACTTATCGATATCTCCAATCTTCATATCTTCATTTTGGTTTGTCGATATCTCTGAGTTCTCAAATACATAAATGACTTGTCGATATCTCAGAGATCTCTATATGGATTTTGATTTATAGATATCTATGAGATCTCTAATGATACTTTGACTTGTCAATATCTCCAATCTTCACATCTTCATTTGGCTTGTCGATATATCTGAGACTTCTCTATAAGCTATCTTGGACTTCTCGATAAGTCATTCTAGAGTTCTCGAATGACTTCTCTATATGACTTGATCTATGACTTGTAGATAACTTGACTTAGAATATATTTACTAAAACAGATTTATTCAACTCCAAGCTTCTTCACCATTTCTTCTGAGGCATGATCTTCTTGATCTTCTTCCAGAATTTATTCTTAGGCCTGAGACTGTTTATAGAAAAATATTCCAGTCTGATCTTTCACATTTTTATAGACTCAAGTAATACAATACAAAATACAAATTTAGATTATTATGCAACTAATTCTTAGGTCTGTTAATTTGACTTAGTCTTGTTATGATGCAGGCATGTCTTGCTTAATAATCTCTTATTGAAGCTGCAAGGACAATGGTAGAAGAATCAAAGTTACCAACTTATTTTTGGGCAGAAGCTGTAAATACTGCATGCTCCACTCAGAATATTTCTTTGGTCAATCAAGCTAAATGCATGACTCCTTATCAATTGTTCAAGAACAGGAAGCCAACACTAAACTTTCTTCATGTCTTTGGCTGCAAATCTATATTCCAAGGAATCAAACTGAGCAACATGGAAAGTTTGATTCCAAAGCAGATGAAGGAATTTTTGTTGGGTATGTAGTTGGAAAAGCATACAAAGTATACAAACTGAGAACCAACATTGTTATGGAATCTGTACATTTTGTGTTTGATGATAAGAAAATTGAAGGACTACAAGATGAAGGTTTCCATGAAAGCGTCGAATTTGACAATATCGAGATGATATGTGATGACAGTGATAATGAAAGTGATCAAGAAATACTTTCTATGGAAAATACAGAAAAATTAGCAATAAATGAAGCAAAAATTCTACATCCGTCGAGAGACAAAGTGCAGCATCCGTCGAAAAACATGATGCATCATCTGTCAAAAGGCAAAATTCAACATGCATTGAGCCATCAATAGGAGTTAAAAGTCAATTTAGATCACACACAGAAAGGACCCCAACCTCAAATCAAAGATCCACAAACTCAGGGGGAGTTTCTGCTAATCAAAACTGTGGCGCCCTCCAAACTCGGGTCAGAAGTTTGGGGTCCACACACACACCTTAATTATAACCTGCTTATAACAATAATAAAGATAATAATAATATATGCAGTGACCCTACTTACCAACCACCACGGACCGCAACAGGTTAAAGTATGCACACAAGCCAAACACACTAATATATTACAAACCGTTCAAATCCCATCTATTTCAAACTCAAACTGAGTATTAAACATTATTACAAACTTTTACAAACTTAAATTATCCCAAAAGAAGCCTACTAGCTCAGCTTTCTCAACCTGAACCCCTAGCACTTACGCTGGACTGGGGATCCTTGCTACCAACTGGTTCCTTTTTAACAGGAAAGAATATAAACAACATCGCACAAATGAGCTAACTAGCTCAGCAAGTCACAATGACAAAACTGAGAATAATGATCATCAGGTGAATATGATTATGATATCAAGTGAACAATGGATTATGATTTAGAATTGGATATTATACTTTTAATTTAAAAACCAAGGTTAGGCTGCTGATCAGTCACGCACTAACCCCGAGCAAGGCACACAACATTGCTCTAACTACTGGATCCAAGGCACACATTGGCCTAACTTGACCATTATATGGTCTGACCATGAATCTGGTCCACAATTTTATAAAAACAATCCAATTCTAACATAATAACAGAATATGCAATAATAAACAATAACCGAAATCATTAAGAACAATAAATGTTTAACAATGAAAGGGTTTCAATCCTTGTAAGGATCAATAAGGCAATTTAAAAGCTTGGATGTTGGGTAATGAAAGAATTGGATAACAAAGGAATCAACATTTCAGGGTTTCAAAGATTTGGGCTTTCAAAGCATAGGATACAATGATTGAATGTACAAGTAATTCAGTTCAGTGTTTGGGATTTTGTTTACATGTATTTGTGGAGTAATATCGTATACTTGAGATTTGTGTTTAGGTATACAACAATCAATGGTCTAGAAAGAATAAGGTTTATGGCTCAAGAATAATAACTGGAATCAGAGTTTAGGTTTCAGTGCTTCAAAGCACTTGCAATATCAATCTGACTATCAAATACTACAATATCTCGAGAAAGTTCAGAACACTTGCCTGATATTAGCTTACTACACTGCACTCGCTTCCAATCACAAGCGTCTTACTCCTCAACTATCTGTTTCCCTTTCTTACGTCTTGCCTCTTCTGCTCACATATCATAAGCATCTATCAATAATTTACTCATGGAATTCTATTCAACACATACTTCTATCTACCATTCGTTTTACCCAAATCCGATTAACGGATTGAAAGTTATGTAATAATCAAGTAAACACCGAATATATAGACCGATAGTCAATTAACAAGTCACATACGCACATAATACATCACGTAATCAATGATATATTATTTATAAAGAAGTCTCGGGTCATAAATAGGCTTTCTGGTATTTAAAATGATTTTTAAAACATTTTTCGGAATTAAACCGGGTCGTTGGATCAATTTCGGGTTAATAAACAGGGTTCGGTTGGCCAATTCTGGCTCCGAAATAATTTTAGAATAATTATCGAGCCTTGGAAATAATTTAGAATAATATTTTAAAGCTTGAAACTATTTTTCAGAATTTTTAAATCATTTTTAAATAATTAAATCTAATTAAATAATTAATTAAAATCAATTAATAATTAATTAAATCACTTAATCAATTAATTTTCGAATTAATTGACCAATTAATCAATTAGAAATTAACTGGAATTAATTAACTAATTAATTTAGATTTATTTGTGAATAATAAAATAATTTTCAGAATTAAAATAATAATTTTTAGAATTTTCAGAAATTAAAAACGAATATTTATAATAAAAATAAATAGGAAATATGATTTTTAAACATTTTTAAAACAGAAATCCAATTTTTGCAACGTCTGGAAACTAAAGGGACCAAACTGCATCGTTTTCAAAACTATAGGTACTAAACTGTAATTTTCCAGGGGGTCGCCGGAAAATAGTCGGGGATGGCCGGAGAACACGTTCCAGGGATGCTCAGGCCACCATCACCTCCAGATCACATCTACACAGCACCGGGAACACAACCATGCAATCAATTCATCCTAACAATCCCTGAGTTGGCCGGAATTTGGCCGTGAAATTTTCCAGTTTCCGGCGAACATCGGAAAACTTCAAAACACAACTCCCTTCTCTAAAGACCTCGTTGGTTCATGAAACTTATACGACTAGATTACAAATTTCACAGAGAACATAACCCACTATAACACAACATCAATCTATCACAGAATAAGAAACCCCCAAATTTTAATTAAGAACATTCATACGGGTTATAAACCCTAATTTTAAAATTCGAAAATCAAACTCAAATTTGAACATGTTATTGAACTCCAAATCAGACGTATGACATATGAAAATCATCAGGAAAACAAGCTCTACAACATGCAATCATCAAATCATACAAACAATCATCCGAACAAAAATTCATATTTTTAATAAAATAAATTCGAAAATAAATAAATTTTTAGGAAAATAACCTTGATTTCTGCAGGTGTATGGATTACAGAATCTGGTAGAGCCCTTCAAGACCTTCAGATTGGTTACTCGAGCTTTCCAAACCGAATTCAATAACACCTCCAAATGCTTGTTTGATTCTTAGAACAGTTTTAGGAAATTAGGGTTTTTCTCTGAAAATTATATAATTATCTGTCTGCAAATGATTTTGATACGAAATAAAATACGGTAAAAAGCTATTTATAATTACGGAAAATTAGGATCCCGTTGAATCATTCCGGATGTAAAACGGTACGTTTATTTGTAAAAACTGATCCGAACGGTATCGGTTTTCGGGGTAATTATCCAAATCAGTACAATTTGTACTGCGGTCTTGGTCTCAGCGCCTGGTTATACGTATTACGAAGTGATAATTGTGATAGTTTAATAAAAAGCTCTCGTTTATCGAAAATACGGGTTTTATTGATTTACCGAAACAAATATTGTATCGAAAATGTTGCGCCGGGACCTGCGCAGGACAAACCGTACGCCGGATCGAAAAACTCGAAACATGGAAAATGCTCAATTAATATTATTTTTGAATATTCAAGTACAGATAACACTTAACAATTAGCTCACATAATAGATACTGAACACACATAATAATTATATAATAGCAAAAATAATTACACGATATATCCCGAATATTACATCCTTCCCCCCTTAAAAGGATTATGTCCTCAGAATCTCTAAGAAAACAAATGAGGGTACTTTTCTCTCATATCACTTTCTAACTCCCAGGTTGACTCTTCAACCTTTGGGTTTCTCCACAATACTCTTACTAACTTTACCACTTTATTTCTCAATACTTTCTCTCTTTCCTCTAGAATCTCTATCGGACTCTCTACATATGATAAATCTGCTTGAAGTTCTATTGGCTCATATTCTATTACATGCCTGGAGTCTGGATTATATTTCTTAAGCATTGATATGCGAAAAACATTGTAAATGTGCTCCATGTGCGGAGGTAACGCCAACTCGTAAAACTACTTTGCCAATACGCTTTAGGATTTCAAAAGGCCCGACATATCTTGGGTTTAGCTTCCCTTTCTTCCCAAACCTCGTTAGTCCTTTCCACGGTGATACTTTCAATAATACCAAGTTTCCTTCTTCAAATTCCATGTCTCTTCTTGACTGGTCTGCATATTTCCTCTGACGATCTTGTGCGGCTATTAATCTTTTCTGGATAATTTCAACAACTTCCTTTGTCTGCTGTACCAATTCGGGTCCGAGTATTTTGCGTTCTCCTACTTCATCCCAATATACTGGAGATCTACATTTGCGTCCATAAAGGGCTTCTTAAGGTGGCATCCCAATGCTGGCGTTATAACTGTTGTTATAGGCAAACTCTACCAGGGGTAAATGCTCGTCCCAACTTCCTTTGAAATCAATAGCACAAACACGTAGCATGTCCTCGATTGTCTGGATCGTTCTTTCACTTTGGTCATCCGTTTGGGGGTGATAGGCCGTACTCATATTCAATCTTGTTCCCAAACATTCTTGAAAACTCTTCCAAAATCTTGAATTAAATCTTCGATCTCGATCAGATACAATAGACACTGGAACTCCATGACGAACTACGATCTCTTTCAAGTACCTATGAACTAACTTGTCGAGCGAAAATCGTTCATTTATAGGAAGAAAATGAGCTGACTTGGTAAGTCTATCTACTATAACCCAAATGGCATCATGATTAGCCCTTGTCCTTGGTAATCCAACTATGAAATTCATGGTAATATGTTCCCACTTCCACTCTGGAATCTCCAATGGCTGTAGCAATCCGCTTGGTCTCTGATGCTCTGCTTTAACTCTCTGACATGTATAGCATTTACTAACCCATTCCGCAATTTTCCTCTTCATATCTGGCCACCAATAATTCTTCTTTAAATCTTTGTACATTTTGGTACTCCCTGGATGGATGGAATATCTTGAACTATGTGCCTCTTGTAAAATTTCATTTTTCAGCTCCGTCACTGGTGGAATCCAAATTCTTGAAGAAAACCTAAGAATACCTTGATCATCTTGTTGCGTGCATAATTCCTCACCTACCAAACTATTTATATCTTGATCCATTACCTCTTTCTGGCATTTCTTTATTTTCTCCAATAACTCCGGTTGGAAAATCATACCGTACACTTTTGCTTCCTCAGGCTTGCAAATTCTAATCTCCAATTCCAATTTTTGAAATTCTTTATATATCTCTTCAGGTACGAATAACACATTTAACCTTTCCTTCCGACTTAACGCATCTGCTACAACGTTCTCCTTACCGGGATGATAATTAATCGAGCAATCATAATCCTTGATCAATTCTAACCATCTCCTTTGTCTCATATTAAGTTCCTTCTGGGTAAATATATATTTCAAACTTTTCTGATCCGTGAAAATCTCACACTTTTCTCCATACAAATAATGTCTCCAAATCTTCAAAGCGAAAACTATAGCTGCTAACTCCAAATCATGAGTAGGGTACTTCTGTTCGTGTGGTTTCAATTGCCTTGACGCATACGCAATCACCTTGTCGTGTTGCATAAGAACACATCCTAATCCTTTATAAGAAGCATCTCTATAAATTACGAAATTCCCTTGATCGTTTGGAAGTGACAAAACAGGTGCTGTGATTAATCTCCGCTTCAATTCCTGAAAACTTTCTTCGCACTTGTCATTCCATATAAACTTTTCATTCTTTCGTGTAAGCTTTGTCAATGGTGTTGTAATTCTTGAGAAATTCTGAACGAATCGTCGATAATATCCTGCCAATCCCAAGAAACTTCTTACCTCAGTGGGTGTTCTCGGTCTTTCCCAATTCGTAATTGACTCGATCTTTGTCGGGTCCACTTTGATCCCTTCATTACTGACTATGTGTCCTAAGAACTGAACTTCCTGTAGCCAAAACTCACACTTCGACAATTTAGCATATAACTTCTTTTTCCTTAAAATCTCCAAAGTTGTCCTTAAATGTTCCGCATGATCCTCCTCCGTCTTTGAATAGATCAAAATATCGTCTATAAATACTATAACAAACTTGTCCAAATATTCCTTGAAAATTCTGTTCATCAGGTCCATAAACGTTGCTGGGGCGTTGGTCAATCCAAAAGACATCACTAAAAACTCGTAATGTCCATACCTTGTTCTGAAAGTTGTCTTTGGTATATCTTCTGGTTTGATCCTCAGTTGATGATATCCCGATCTTAAATCGATTTTGGAGAAATACTTGGCTCCCTTCAATTGGTCAAACAAATCATCAATTCTGGGTAACGGATACTTATTCTTGATTGTCAACTTGTTGAGCTCTCTATAGTCGATGCACAGTCTCATGCTTCCATCTTTCTTCTTGACAAATAATACCGGTGCACCCCACGGGGATACGCTGGGTCTGATTACCCCTTTCTCTAACAGCTCTTGTAATTGCTTTGCTAACTCTTTCATCTCAACGGGCGCCATTCTATACGGGGCCTTGGATACTGGTTCGGTTCCAGGTGCTTAGTCGATTGCAAATTCAATTTCTCTATCTGGAGGAAGTCCTGGTAACTCGTCGGGAAATACGTCTGGAAATTCCTTCACAACTGGAATATCTTCAAGTTTTGCTGGCTCCTGACTTCTGTCAATCACATATGCTACGAAATGCTCACATCCTTGTCGTAGTAACTTCTTGGCTTGAATCATCGTTAAGAACTTCTTTACCTGCTTCTGTCCCTTGAACGTTACTATTCTTTCGTCTGGCGTTTTCACCATTACTTTCTTATTTCAACAATCTATCTGAGCATCATGCTTAGATAACCAATCCATCCCTAATATAACGTCAAATTCTCCTAACTTAAACGGTATCAAATCTACACAAAACTTACTACCAGAAATCTCAATCTCACAATTCCCACAAACTTGGTTAACAGTTACACGTTCTTGATTTGCTAATTCCACAGTCATTATTTCATTTAAATACCCAACTGGACAATTTAACTTACTAACAAAATCTTGTGAAATAAACGATCGAGTTGCTCCCGAATCTATTAACACTTTGGCACATAAAGAATTCACATTAAGCGTACCTGCCACGACATCCGCATCCTGGATCGCATCCTTCACCGACATGTCAAAAACTCTATCTCTCGGAGTCTCATTCACTATTGGGGTAGATCCCATAATCCTTAATGCATTACTGACTGAGGCTGGTGTCTTGCAATCCCTGGCCATATGTCATGGCTTCCCACATTTAAAGCATGTAAATCCAATGACTGGAACCTTCACTGCTGGATTCCGGATAGGCTGATCCTTATTTGCTGGCTCTCTTGCTGGCTGATTTCGGCACTCCCTCGAGTAGTGCCCTTTCTGGTTGCATTTAAAACACACCACATTCAACTTGTTACAAACTTCTCCATGCTTCTTTCCACATACTTGATAATCTGGAAAAGTTAATCTTAACTGATTCGGCTGATTCACATTAGCTGGACGATTGCCCTGGCCTCCGTCTCCTGTATTTTGTCTCCTGAAATTAAAATTTCTCCCTGGCTGAAACTTGCCCTTCTTAAAATTTGGAAACTTCCCTGTTTGTGACTGACCCTCACTTCCCTCAACTTTCCTTTTCTTATTTTCCTTTTCTTTCTGGAACATCTCACTCTCTGTCTCTGCGATCATAGCTTTCTGTACAACCCCGTCATAGGTATCCAATTCAAAAATAGCTACCTTCCCTCTGATCCATGGCTTCAAGCCTTGCTGGAATCTCTTACTTTCTTTCTATCAATATCAACATACGACGGCACATACCTTGACAATTCCTCAAACTTCCCCTCATAATCTGTTACCGACATGTTCCCTTGCTTTAATTCTAAAAACTTCAGCTCCATTTGATCCTGAACAAACTGAGGAAAATACTTTTCTAAAAACAATTCCTTAAACCTTTCCCAAGTAATAACATCTGTACTTTCCAATGTCTTCACCATCTCCCACCAATAGGTGGCCTCATTCTTTAGATAGTAACTTGCAAATTCAACCTTCTGCTCCTCTTTCACTTTTACCAAGGCAAATGCCTTCTCTATTTCCTTTAACCACACATTTGCTTCAATTGGCTCTAAGGAACCCTTGAATTCTGGTGGGTTTACTGCCTGAAAAGTTTTGAAAGTTACCTGGGGATTGGTCTGTCTCTGCTGTTGTTGTGCCAGGTGAACTGTTTGTTGGGCCAAGATTTGAAGAATCTGGGCTATTGCTGGGTCCATGGGTCCTGGGTTCACATTCTGGTTTGTATCATCTTGGTTGTTATTGTTGTTGTTGTTGGTTTCTTCATTCTGGGTGTTGGTGCAGGTATTTCTTCTGGGAGGCATTTTCTGTAAAGAATCAATCAATTTATTTAGCTTTTGAATCAAATCTTTGTATAAAAGAAAAGTTTTGTAAAACAGGAATATCTCTTTTTGAAAACAGTTGTAACTAAGTAAATTGCATGCTTCTTTACAGAATATAAACAGTTATGGAAAACAGGGTACATGGTATCACAGGGTATACTGGTGCAATAAATAAGGAAAAGTAAAACAGGTGCGATAAAGTAAATGACAGTGTTGGAAAAGAAAAGGTACTGATATATATATCAAAAGTTTTAGGTAGTACAAGCGTAAAGACGCTTCAAAAGTAAAAGCAAAAAGGGTACAATAACTTACTCACTAGTCAACATCGCTAGTCTATAAATACAACTCAAAAGTCTACTGATACACACTACACACTACTGTCCATACTACATAATCATAACAACACTGCTCAGCATCTCCATCTCAGAATCTCTAACTCAGCTCCAAGGAAACTCTGGTCCTGTCAGCCTCTCAAAGTCCTCAATCACCTCAGTAGCCCAGCGCAACAGTGCATCAGGGCCTCTGCCAGGTAGTGTAGCTCCATGTAGCCTAGCCTCAAGAACCCTCCGTGTCACATGAATCTCCTCTCGAAGCTCCCTCACACCACGATAAACATCTGTAGTCCTGATGATATGCTGTAACTCTCTAATCTGAGCCAACAAGGAATCACGCTCCAATAGAAGAGCCTCATATCGGTAATAAGGAACTGGGGGCAATGTAGACTGGAATGGGGCACTCGCTACTGAATGCCCAGTGGAATCTGAATCAGCTGATGGGGGTCCTCTGACAGGTGGCCTCATGCCTGGAGGTGGAATAGCCTGCAATGGTACGGGCTGCAACACCGGTGGAGGTAGAATAGCCAATGCTGGTGGAATAACAGGATGTGGATCCGATGCTGGTGCTCCAACTGAAGGCTCTGAGTGATCAGCTGATACGGGAATAAAAGAGTCGGCCATCTCTGCTATCTGAAATCATATCGTAATATAAGAATCTCGTACCATGACGCAAACTATACTAATACCGGTTATACCATAACACTCAACCTCTCGACGTTCTATCATCTTATACCTTACTTCTAATCCTATCCCTCTACCCATTCCCGTCAACCTACGCTTTTGTCAGTGACTTATAACCTGTAGCTCTGATACCAAACCTGTGGCGCCCTCCAAACTCGGGTCAGAAGTTTGGGGTCCACAAACACACCTTAATTATAACCTGCTTATAACAATAATAAAGATAATAATAATATATGCAGTGACCCTACTTACCAACCACCACGGACCGCAACAGGTTAAAGTATGCACACAAGCCAAACACACTAATATATTACAAACCATTCAAATCCCATCTATTTCAAACTCAAACTGAGTATTAAACATTATTACAAACTTTTATAAACTTAAATTATCCCAAAAGAAGCCTACTAGCTCAGCTTTCTCAACCTGAACCCCTAGCACTTGCGCTGGACTGGGGATCCTTGCTACCAACTGGTTCCTTTTTAACTGGAAAGAATATAAACAACATCGCACAAATTAGCTAACTAGCTCAACAAGTCACAATGACAAAACTGAGAATAATGATCATCAGGTGAATATGATTATGATATCAAGTGAACAATGGATTATGATTTAGAATTGGATATTATACTTTTAATTTAAAAACCAAGGTTAGGCTGCTGATCAGTCACGCACTAACCCCGAGCAAAGCACACATCATTGCTCTAACTACTGGATCCAAGGCACACATTGGCCTAACTTGACCATTATATGGTCTGACCACGAATCTGGTCCACAATTTTATAAAAACAATCCAATTCTAACATAATAACAGAATATGCAATAATAAACAATAACCGAAATCATTAAGAACAATAAATGTTTAACAATGAAAGGGTTTCAATCCTTGTAAGGATCAATAAGGCAATTTAAAAGCTTGGATGCTGGGTAATGAAAGAATTGGATAACAAAGGAATCAACATTTCAGGGTTTCAAAGATTTGGGCTTTCAAAACATAAGATACAATGATTGAAAGTACAATTAATTCAGTTCAGTGTTTGGGATTTTGTTTACATGTATTTGTGGAGTAATATCGTATACTTGAGATTTATGTTTAGGTATACAACAATCAATGATCTAGAAAGAATAAGGTTTATGGCTCAAGAACAATAACTGGAATCAGAGTTTAGGTTTCAGTGCTTCAAAGCACTTGCAATATCAATCTGACTATCAAATACTACAATATCTCGAGAAAGTTCAGAACACTTGCCTGATATTAGCTTACTACACTGCACTCGCTTCCAATGACAAGCGTCTTACTCCTCGACTATCTGTTTCCCGTTCTTACGTCTTGCCTCTTCTGCTCACATATCATAAGCATCTATCAATAATTTACTCATGGAATTCTATTCAACACATACTTCTATCTACCCTTTGTTTTACCCAAATCCGATTAACGGATTGAAAGTTATGCGATAATCAAGTAAACACCGAATATATAGACCGATAGTCAATTAACAAGTCACATATAGCACATAATACATCACGTAATCAATGATATATTATTTATAAAGAAGTCTCGGGTCATAAATAGGCTTTCTGGTATTTAAAATGAGTTTTAAAACATTTTTCGGAATTCGTTGGATCAATTTCGGGTTAATAAACAGGGTTCAGTTGGCCAATTCTGGCTCCGAAATAATTTTAGAATAATTATCGAGCCTTGGAAATAATTTAGAATAATATTTTAAAGCTCGAAACTATTTTTCAGAATTTTTAAATCATTTTTAAATAATTAAATCTAATTAAATAATTAATTAAAATCAATTAATAATTAATTAAATCAATTAATCAATTAATTTTCGAATTAATTGACCAATTAATCAATTAGAAATTAACTAGAATTAATTAACTAATTAATTTAGATTTATTTGTGAATTAAAAATAATTTTCAGAATTAAAATAATAATTTTTAGAATTTTCAGAAATTAAAAATGAATTTTTATAATAAAAATAAATAGGAAATATGATTTTTAAACATTTTTAAAACATAAATCCAATTTTTGCAACGTCTGGAAACTACAGGGACCAAACTGCATCGTTTTCAAAACTATAGGTACTAAACTGTAATTTTCCAGGAGGTCGCCGGAAAACAGTC
Organism: Apium graveolens; assembly: GCF_009905375.1. Taxonomy (NCBI): domain Eukaryota; kingdom Viridiplantae; phylum Streptophyta; class Magnoliopsida; order Apiales; family Apiaceae; genus Apium; species Apium graveolens. The sequence goes on from NC_133647.1 coordinate 28,189,750, forward strand.
GGGGATGGCCGGAGAACATGTTCCAGGGATGCTCAGGCCACCATCACCTCCAGATCACATCTACACAACACCAGGAACACAACCATGCAATCAATTCATCCTAACAATCCCTGAGTTGGCCGGAATTTGGCCGTGAAATTTTCCAGTTTCCGACGAACATCAGAAAACTTCAAAACACAACTCCCTTCTCTACCGACCTCATTGGTTCATGAAACTTATACGACTAGATTGCAAATTTCACAGAGAACACAACCCACTATAACACAACATCAATCTATCACAGAATAAGAAACCCCCAAATTTCAATTAAGAACATTCATACGGGTTATAAACCCTAATTTTAAAATTCGAAAATCAAACTCAAATTTGAACATGTTATTGAACTCCAAATCAGACGTATGACATATGAAAATCATCAGGAAAACAAGCTCTACAACATGCAATCATCAAATCATACAAACAATCATCCGAACAAAAATTCATATTTTTAATAAAATAAATTCGAAAATAAATAAATTTTTAGAAAAATAACCTTGATTTCTACAGGTGTATGGATTACAGAATCTGGTAGAGCTCTTCAAGACCTTCAGATTGGTTACTCGAGCTTTCCAAACCAAATTCAATAACACCTCCAAATGCTTGTTTAATTCTTAGAACAGTTTTAGGAAATTAGGGTTTTTCTCTGAAAATTATATAATTATCTGTCTACAAATGATTTTGATACGAAATAAAATACGGTAAAAGGCTATTTATAATTACGGAAAATTAGGATCCCGTTGGATCATTCCGGATATAAAACGGTACGTTTATTTGTAAAAACTGATCCAAACGGTATCGGTTTTCGGGATAATTATCCAAATCAGTACAATTTGTACTGCGGTCTTGGTCTCAGCGCCTGGTTATACGTATTACGAAGTGATAATTGTGATAGTTTAATAAAAAGCTCCCGTTTATCGAAAATACGGGTTTTAATGATTTACCGAAACGAATATTGTATCGAAAATGTTGTGTCGGGACCTGCGCAGGACAAACCGTACGCCGGATCGAAAAAGTCGAAACATGGAAAATGCTCGGAATATTACAATTAGGTTAGGAAGGAGTTCTTGAAAGAGTTTCGGGTTCCAAAAACGTAACAACAGTTGACGTTGGTTGGTTCCCGTTTTTATAAAATAGATTTTAATTACCCGGAAAAAGATTTTAGAACTTTCATATGATTCTTATAAATCCATAAACTAACATAAAAATAATTAGGAAGATATGACAATTATCTATATTTTATTTTGGACATATAAAAATTAAAATACTCAATTAATATTATTTTTGAATATTCAAGTACAGATAACACTTAACAATTAGCTCACAGAATAGATACTGAACACACATAATAATTATATAATAGCAAAAATAATTACACGATATATCCCGGATATTACAAAAACTCAGTCACACATCCAGACAACTTTGATGATGCATCTTCAAAAGTATAAAAAAGGAAAGAAACTTTAGAAGAATGTCTATATAGCAGCTTCTGGTCACAGAATGAGCCAAAAAAAGTAGAAGAAGCTTTGTTGGATCCTGATTGGGTTTTAGCTATGCAGGAAGAGCTAAACTAATTTCAAAGAAATAAAGTATGAAAGCTGCTACCCAAACCTAAAGGCAAGAATCCTATTGACACCAAATAGGTATTCAGAAAAAAGATGGATGAAAATGGCAAAATGGTCAGGAACAAAGCTAAATTGGTAGCTAAGGGCTATTGTCAACAAAGAGAATAGATTTTGATGAGACTTTTGCTCCTGTTGCAAGACTTGAAGCCATCAGAATCTTCCTAGCTTATGCAACCCATGCCAATTTCAAGGTCTATCAAATGGATGTTAATAGTGCAATTCTGAATGGAGATTTGGAGGAGGAAGTCTATGTTAGTCAGCCTCCTGGTTTTGAAGACCCCAACTTTCCAGATTATGTCTACCATCTTTTAAAAGCACTTTATGGATAGAAGCAAGCACCTAAAGCCTGGTATGTCACTTTGTCAAAATTCCTTTTAGAAAATCATTGCACAAGAAGTATTGTTGACAAAAATCTTTTATTTAAAAATGTTAATGGCTCTAGTATACTTGTCCAGATTTATGTAGATGATATTATATTTAGCTCTACAGATGAAAAACTTTATAAAAAGTTTGGCAAACTAATGCAAAATAAATATGAAATGCGCATGATGGGAGAACTAACTTACTTTCTTGGTCTTCGAGTTAAGAAAGTTAGTGATAAAATATTCATTAGTCAAACCAAATACATTCATGATCTTTTAAAGAAGTTTGACTAAATAGATTGCACATCTGTAAAAACTCCCATGACCACTGCCACTGAACTTAAAATAAACACAACTGAAAAGTCTGTGGACATTTCAAGCTACAGAGGCATGATTGGCTCACTTTTATATTTAACAGCCAATAGGCCGGATATAATGTTTGCTACCTGTCTTTGTTCTAGATATCAAGCTGATACTAGAGAATCTCATTTAGTAGTTATTAAGAGAATTTTCATACTCTCAAAGGAACAACAAAACTTAGCATTAATTATCCTAGATATTCTGGTTTTGATCTAATTGGTTATTCAGATGCAGATTATGCAGGTTGTAAAATAGATAGAAAAAGTACAACGAGGAACTTATCAATTTCTAGGAAACAAGCTAGTGTTCTGGTTTAGTAAAAAATAAAATTCAGTTTATACTTCTACAGCTGAGGCTAAATATATTGCTGCTGTGACGGCCTCAACCCCGTGGTCAGGGGCTAACGTCACCAATAATATGATAAATTATAACAAAAACTACTAAATAAACGTTATTATAATACACGACCCCAACCAGGAGCTGAAACAGGTTCAAGTATTATTTAGTTTACAACACACACACTAACTTATTCAAAACCAGACACTCTCACTTATTACAACAACTCATCAGACCTCAGGGCCTGATACAAACTACCTCAGAGGAGCCGGGACCTGAGGCTGACACTCTACGCTGACATGGTCTTCTAGACATCTGCAATAAATAAATACAAAAAAAGCTGCAAGGGTGAGCAATCCATTGCTCAACAGTACCTCTATATGAATAACCAGTAACAGGTTATATAAAACAGTATAGGAACATATATTAAACTGATATATGAGAAATCCATAAAATAGGTATAAACTGGATATTAAAACTAGCATGCTTTACAAAATAACATCATCTGTAGTGTGCTGTGTAAAAATACCAGAGTTCAATTTTAGCATGCTATTTCCTTTCCAAAACCACTGTCCATTTCTGGACCAATAATTCACTGGTCCCTTTACGGGGACTATAAACTATTCAACCTTTATCAGATATATATATAAGAGGATGAATTCTAGGGACAGCTGATCAATCTATCCCACCACAAATTTCGTTCCGGAACTAAGAGACTAACAAGGTCTCTGTCATGCTGGACTAAGCGGCCTACTAGTGCGCGCATCCGACTTAGCATCTTACGCAACCACGCTGGGCCGTTACCTAATAACGGACCTCTTACGCTAATTGACCATCCAATATCTGATTTATGTTTATCCAGTTTCCAAAACCATTTACACCTATCTCTTTTTAAACCATTACAACACACATTCTAAAAATCCCTTTTTAATTTTAATCATAATCTAGAGATAGGCATTTTCAGAAGTTACTTTTTCCCCAAAACATCAGTTAATAAAACATATTTAAATACGGGGAATACGTAACTTAAAACATTCTGTTCGAGTACATATTTTAAATCAACAACTATTCATATATACTGAACTGTAAAAGATTAGTTCAGGGGTATTTGCCTTGCGAAGCTTTGCACTAACTTTGGCTTAACTCTTATTGACTTGAACTACCGGGTCCTTTGACTCGAACCTACGAAATCGAAACATCCTAGGTTAGACAACCGATTATGTTTGACTTTTCCTCACTAACTAATTACCCAACGCTATAATTTTCGACTCGTAAGCATATTAATATCAATAACATATACTTAATAATGGTGCACATAACAATCAGAGTTTAATTTGTATTAAACGAGATATATGTACTCGATTTATAATTTAAGGTAAATTTTAGAAAAATTGGACAGCGACTCCTCTGTTTATAGGTTTACCCGTCGAAACATCAATCGACGTCAAATCCCAACAAAATCAATTTGAATCATCACATAACTAAATTTTAGTCCTGAACATAATTTATACAAATTTTTTTATTAAAATATTTAGGACTCAGAGTTATATCATCCCCGTCCACCGTCCGCTCGGAACAAGTCATCGCGGTACGGCGGCAAAATTTCGTGTGTACCCGATTAATTCTCGGGTTTCCAACACGAAACTTCGCCGATTAAGTATTAACAATTTCCCGCATGAAACAATAATTAATATCACGAAATTACTCAAGTAAAATCCTGCAGAAAAATTGCTAAAAATTATTATAATATTCAAATTCACAATCTGCAAAAACAGAATAGGAATCAAAACGAAAACAAAACCACACAGCCAACACGCGCGAACGCGCCACCAAACCAATAAAACAGAGACACAAACACAGGCGGCACCTCTGCCTTCCACCACCACTCACACACCCTTAAACACACACACAGACACATATATATACACATAGATAAGCACATATATATTCATGCAGATCAATAAACGGAACTAGGCCGGAGTATTCACCGGAGAAATCGGAAACCAAAACGGCGGCGAGAGGAAAATCGCCAGGAACAGATATAATCGAAGAAGGCAAGAACAGGAGAGGGGAAAAAGAAACAGAGAGAGAGAGTAGCAAGAGAGGGAGGAAGAGACAGTGAGAAATTGTAAGGTCGGGAGAAAAAAACAAACGAAGCCGAGAAAGAAAGAGCTGGGTAAAGGAGGGGTTGTCATATAAAAAAAATTCCTTCCTTAATCTCCTGTTAACACGTGTCCTGTGATGAATATAAAGTGGACTCGTAGCATTTCGGATAATTACGCTGGTTTTTGCGGCTCGATTTGCCCCACAACTTTGAAATTAACGAATTTGAGCGCACAAAAAATGATTTCAGAAAATTGCGAAGATAATTTCGAAATGTCATAAATATCCCGAAGTTTACAAAGACATAATTTTTAAAATTTTTAAGACACTTTTTAAGGTGTGCTTTGTACCCGCTTTTTAATAGATAACGAAATGACGCGGGGGTAAAACAATTCCCGAAAATTCCCAAAATAATTTCAAAATTCTCAGAATATTATAAACATAATAAAATATGAGTTTCATAATTTTTGAAAAATCCAAGAATTAAATATGGATTTTACAATTTAAATGAATTCAGAAAATCATTGAAGAATAAATAAATGACAGAATATTGATTTGTAAATTTTGTAAAATCCCTAAAATAATTAGCAAGGTTATAAAATCATAAAAACAATTTGGAGACAACCCAAATAATTTCGGAAATAAAATTGTCATAAAATCACTTTAAAAAAAAATGAAACCAAAAGTAACGCTGTGCACCAGCTAATTATAAAACACACTACGCAATCCAACAATTGCATATAAACAATGATAAGTAAACATAGAGGCCATGAGTGATATAAATTCTTTATTAATTAACTACACAATAATTACATATTTAAATATTACATAAATATATGAGTCGTTATATCCTTCCCCCCTTAAAAAGATTCTGCCCTCTGAATCTTTACTAATTAAATAAGTGAGGATATTTGTCAAGCATATCTGATTCTAGTTCCCAGGTAGACTCTTCTACCCTAGGGTTTCTCCAAAGTACTTTAACTATAGGAATAGATTTATTTCTAAGTACACGCTCCTTACGATCTAATATCTGGATTGGCTGCTCCACATAGGATAAATCCGATTGAAACTCGATCGGTTCATATTCAATTACTTGATTCGAGGCAGGAATGTACGGCTTCAATATTGACACATGAAATACATTATGGATATGCTGCCATTGCGGGGGTAAAGCTATCTCGTATGCCACTTTTCCTATTTGCTTCAAAACTTCAAATGGTCCTATATATCTCGGACTCAGTTTACCCTTCTGACCGAATCGAACCAATCCCTTCCATGGCAAAACTTTTAATAATACCAATGATCCTATTTCAAAACTTATGTCTTTTCGATGCAAATCTGCATTCTTTTTCTGTCTATTCTGCGCGGCTTCCAATCTTTTCCGAATTAACACCACTGCTTCTTTTGTCTGCTGCACTAATTCAGGTCCTAACACTTTTTTTTCTCCTACCTCATCCCAGTATAGAGGTGATCTACACTTTCGTCCATATAAAGCTTCATAGGGTGGCATTCTAATGCTAGCATGGTAACTGTTATTATAGGAAAATTCTATTAATGGTAAATGATCGTCCCAACTTCCCTTGAAATCCAAAGCACACACCCTTAACTTATCTTCGATCGTCTGGATCGTTCTCTCACTTTGGCCATCAGTTTGGGGATGATAAGCGATACTCATATTTAATTTAGTTCCTAAACACTCTTGAAACTTTGTCCAAAATCTTGAATTAAATCTTGGATCTCGATCTGATACTATAGACACAGGTACCCCATGCTTGGTAACTATCTCATCTAAATATATTTTAACTAGCTTTTCCAGAGAATACTTTTCATTAATTGGGAGGAAATGCGCTGAATTGGTCAATCTATCAATGATCACCCAAATGGCATCGTGATTCGATCTTGTCCTCGGCAAGCCTACCACAAAATCCATTGCAATTTCTTCCCACTTCTACTGCGGAATTTCCAGAGGCTGCAACAATCCACTGGGCCTTTGGTGCTCTGCTTTTACTCTCTGACACATGTGACACTTGCTAACCCACTCCGCAATCTCTTTCTTCATTCTTGGCCACCATAAGTGTTTCTTTAAATCTTGGTACATCTTCGTGCTACCAGGGTGAATAGAAAACCTAGAATTGTGCGCTTCATGCAATATTTCATTCTTCAGTTCTGCTACATTAGGAATCCAGGTGCGATAGGAAAACTTGTATAGGCCGCGGTTATCCTTTTGAGTACATAATTCTTCTCCTGTCAGATCTTCCAATTCTCGTTCCATAACTCTTTCTTGACATCTTTTAATCTTTTCCATTAACGCTGGCTGGAAAGTAATCTTGTATAGCGATTCCCGATCTTCACCTGACACTTGAATTTTGATTTCCATCTTTTCCAAGTCCTGTGCCAATTCATTCGCGATACGGGCCATGTTTAATTTCTCTTTTCTACTTAGGGCATCAGCTACCACATTGGCCTTACCTGGGTGATAGTTAATTGAACAGTCATAGTCCTTAATCAACTCCAACCATCTCCTTTGTCTCATGTTTAAGTCTTTTTGGGTGAATATATACTTTAAGCTTTTATGTTCCGTGTAGATATCACATTTCCCTCCGTACAAGTAATGACGCCATAGCTTCAAAGCAAACAATATAGCCGCCAACTCAAGATCATGAACTGGATATTTCTGCTCATGGGGCTTTAACTGCCTAGACGCATACGCAATAACCTTATCATGTTGCATTAGCACACAACCTAATCCTTTAAGAAAAGCATCACCGTAAATTATGAAATTCCCAGTTTCATCTGGTACTGCTAACACTAGTGCTGTCACTAGTCTTTTCTTTAGCTCTTGAAAGCTTTTTTCATATTTCTCCATCCAAACAAATCTCTCATTTTTCTAGGTCAGCTTGGTCAACAGGGTTGCAATCTTGGCAAAGTCATTCACAAATCTTCGGTAATAGCCTGCTAATCCAAGAAAACTTCTAATTTCCATCGGGGTCTTTGGCTGCTCCCATCTGAATACCACTTCAATCTTCGCAGGGTCTACCTTAATACCATCTTTACCAACTATATGACCTAAAAACTGAACCTCCTCCAACCAAAATTCAAACTTTGAGAACTTAACATATAATTGTTTTTCTCTCAACCTTTATAATGCAATTCTTAGATGTTCGGCATGGTCGTCTTTGGTCCTTGAGTAGATAAGGATGTCATCAATAAATACAATAACAAACTTATCCAAGTACTCCTTATACACCCGGTTCATTAAATCCATAAAAGCCGCTGGTGCATTAGTCAACCCGAATGATATCACTAGAAACTTATAATGGCCATACCTGGTTCGAATAGTAGTCTTCGATATGTCATCAGGCTTGATCTTCAACTGATGATAGCCCGATCTTAAGTCAATCTTGGAAAAATAACATGCTCCCTTCAGTTGATCAAATAAATCATCGATTCTGGGTAGGGGATACTTATTCTTGATGGTTAACTTATTCAATTCTCGGTAGTCAATACACAATCTCATACTTCCATCCTTCTTTTTCACAAACAATACTGGCGCGCCCCACGGGGATACACTTGGTCTAATTACCCCTTTATCCAAAAGTTCCTGAAGTTGTTTAGCTAGTTCTTTCATTTCTACTGGGGCCATACGGTAAGGTGCCTTTGAAACTGGTTCTGCTCCCGGAATTAAATCAATAGAAAACTCAATCTCCCGATCTGGTGGTAATCCTGGTAACTCGTCTGGAAATACATCTGGAAATTCATTCACTACTGAAATCTTCTCCAATTCGGGTATTCTCTTCTCGGTATCCACAACATGGGCTAAATATGCTTCACAACCTTGTCTCAATAACTTCTTCGCTTCCAGGATAGAAAGAAATTTCTTGTCCTATTTTTGTCCTTGATAAGCTATCCTTTTATTGCCTTTTGAATATAAACAAACTTTCTTTTTCTTACAATCAATATTCGCCTTATGCTGAGACAACCAATCCATTCCTAAAATTACATCAAACTCTCCTAACTGAAAGGGTATTAAATCCACCAAAAAGAGATGTCCGCAAATTTCTATTTGAAATCTAGGGCAAAACTGGTTTACTGAAACTTTATCCTGATTAGCTACCTCTATCGATAAGGGCTCATTCAGATTTTCCAATATCAAATTCATTTTACTTACACATTCTTTAGATATAAAGGACTTAGATGCTCCCGAATCAAATAAAACCTTAACATGCACTGAATTTAGAAAAAGCGTACCTGCAACCATATCTGAATCTTGAGCATTAGATTTCTTGGTCATTTTAAAGGTTCTTGCTCTCGCTGTGCTAGTTGCTGGTCCTTGAGATTCATTCCCTCCTACATTACCCTGAGTAGCCGTCTTGCAGTTTCTGGAGATGTGCCCAACCTTACCACACTTGAAGCAAGTGACTCCGACATTTCCTAGGTTACATTCTGACGCATAATGACCCTTTTTATCGCATTTAAAACACTGGACATCCTTCTGACACAGACCACTATGCTTTCTACCACATAACTTACAATCCACAACTGATCTAGTTAACTGGACTGGGGCGGAGGCAACTGAAGTGACATCGGAATTTGTCTGAGCTATGCCTTGCCTTCTAAATCTCCAATTCTTATTCCGGCCAAACTTCCTTGGGAACTTCTGACTAGACTCCTCCTGGTCTGCATTAGTTGTACCACTTTCAAACTTTCTCTTCCGATCACCCCTTTCCTTGGAGGCCAACTTCTGATCACTCTCTATCACCAGGGCGGCTTGAACTACAGAGGTATACGTCTTAAGTTGTAGGGCTACCACTCCGCTATGAATTTCCGGCTTTAGTCCTTGCTGAAATCTCCTAGCTTTCTGAATCTCAGTATTTATATATCCAGGGGCTAGTCGAGCCAACTCCGTAAACTTGGCCTCATACTCAGCCACGCTCCTTTCTCCCTGCTTCAATTCCAAAACCTCTACTTCCAACTGACTCTGCAAACAATCTGGAAAATACTTTTCTAGAAACAGCTCCGTGAATCTAGCCCAAGAAACAGGGCCTTCTCCTTCTAAGGCACACGCAGATTCCCACCAAAAACTTGCTTCACCTTTCACAAAATAACTAGCATAATCTGATTTAGAATCATCACTCACCTGAATAAGGGTGAAGGCTTTCTCCATTTTTTAAGCCAAATTCTAGCAGCAATCGGGTCTACCTCGCCCTTAAACTCTGGGGGTTTAACTGACTGGAAAGACTTGAAACTAACAGTCTGGTTCGGTTCTCTTGGCTGGGGTTGATGTTGAAGCTGTAACTGTTGTTGGATTTGTTGATGTTGTTGTTGTATAAATTGCTGCTGTTGTAGGAATTGTTGTTGCTGCTGCTGAAATTGTTCTTGCTGCTGAGCCATCTGATTAGACTGTTGGCGCAACAAATCTAGCAATCTATCCATGACTGGCCCCCCTTCAGAGTTCCTGCTGGAGGAATTGGACGGGAAATTTTTCTTGGGAGGCATTCTCCTGAAACACAACAAAAAGGTTTTATATGAAAATCGTGCCCCCGGGTAGCAACAGTTTTATGCATCAGAAGAATGTGGTCATAATTAAATATTCCCTTCCTTGTTTATTTGGGGTCCACCCATGATGCATAACTAAATTCAACAATCCAGCAACAAATACAACAATAACAATAACAGCAATAACAAAAGTGCAATAAAATAAAACCGACAACCGTAACAACAGAAAATAATAGTACAACAACTGTACAAATCCATCTAACAACTACAGTACAACACTCATAACATACTAAGTACACAACAAAATTGGCTGTCATAGCAGCCCCGCCTAATACAAGCTACAATACATAGGAAACATACATAGGAAAAGCATCTACAGAACTCCTACAACTAACTCCGAGCTCTGTATCTCACTCCAGCAAGTCTAATCTAGCCACTGCCACTGCCGCCAATGGATCCTAACTCAAATACCAACCAGTTCACAAGATCCTGGTACTGAACAACTCTAAACTCGGAGCTAATGAAACGGTCAATGGTCCGATCTCTCTCTACTGCAGCCTGAGTCAAGGATCGAACTCTCTCCTGCACATCTGGGGAAGGGGCAGGAATACCCTGGAAAGGCCCGACCGGAATCTGGTCAAGATGAGCTGCTAACACTGGGCTCTTCTCTCTGATCAAAGACTGGTTCACCGCTCGGTGAACATGGTAAGGGATCGGGGAGGATGCACCTGAATGAACATAGGGAGGAACAGGTGGTCTCGAAGTGGAGAACTAGGACCACATCCTGGAGGGAAATCCCTAACAGCCGACACTGACCTTCGTACCCAGCGAGGACGGATACTAGGTCCGAGCACACCTCCTGATACAACTGGAGGAATAGATGGAGGTGGCATGGGAGTCTCCTCGGCTACAACATCCAAGGTCCGCTCAGAATCTGAATCATCTGAGCCTGACGGGTTTCCCCGAGAAGGAGAACTGGAGATCACTATAGGCCACTGTCAATCATAACAATATACAGGAAAGATAGAACAAGGTTAGGGTAAGTCTATTAAAATATTAATAGATGTCAGGGTAACGCCATCGGAACATTCGACTTACACTTAAGGTTGCTCCTCGACATGAGTTGCTGACTCACACTATAGGACATACTTCCTACACCTACTAACTCATCTCTTAACCTAAATTAGGGACTTGAACCTGTAGCTCTGATACCAACTGTGACGGCCTCAACCCCGGGGTCAGGGGCTGATGTCACCAAAAATATGATAAATTATAACAAAAACTACTAAATAAACGTTATTATAATACACGACCCCAACCAGGAGCTGAAACAGGTTCAAGTATTATTTAGGTTACAACACACACAATAACTTATTCAAAACCAGACACTCTCACTTATTACAACAACTCATCAGACCTCAGGGCCTGATACAAACTACCTCAGAGGAGCCGGGACCCGAGGCTGACACTCTATGCTGACGTGGTCTTCTAGACATCTGCAATAAATAAATACAAAACAAGCCGCAAGGGTGAGCAATCCATTGTTCAATAGTACCTCTATATGAATAACCAGTAACAGGTTGTATAAAACAATATAAGAACATATATTAAATTGATATACGAGAAATCCGTAAAACAGGTATAAACCGGATATCAAAACTAGCATGCTTTGCAAAATAACATCATCTGTAGTGTGTTGTGTAAAAATACCAGAGTTCAATTTTAGCATGCTATTTCCTTTCCAAAACCACTGTCCATTTCTGGACCAATAAATCACCGGTCCCGTTACGGGGACTATAAACTATTCAACCTTTATCAGATATATTAAAGAGGATGAATTCTAGGGACAGCTGATCAGTCTATCCCACCACAAATTTCGTTCCGGAACTCAGAGACTAGCTAGGTCTCTGTCATGCTGGACTAAGCGGCCTACCAGTGCACGCATCAGACTTAGCCTCTTACGCAAACACGCTGGGCCGTTACCTAATAATGGACCTCTTACGTCAACTGACCATCCATTATCTAATTTATGTTTATCCAGTTTCCAAAACCATTTACACCTATCTCTTTTTAAACCATTACAGCAGACATTCTAAAAATCCCTTTTTAATTTTAAACATAATCTAGAGATAGGCATTTTCAGAAGTCACTTTTTCCCCAAAACATCAGTTAATAAAACATATTTAAATACGGGGAATACGTAACTTAAAACGTTCTGTTCCAGTACATATTTTAAATCAACAACTATTCATATATACTGAACTGTAAAAGATTAGTTCAGGGGTACTTGCCTTGCGAAGATTTGCACTAACTTTGGCTTAACTCTAATTGACTTGAACTACCGGGTCCTTTGACTCGAACCTATGAAATCGAAACATCCTAGAAAGACAACCGATTATGTTTGACTTTTCCTCACTAACTAATTACCCAACACTATAATTTTCGACTCGTATACATATTAATATTAATATCAATAACATATACTTAATAATGGTGCACATAACAATTAGAGTTTAATTTGTATTAAATGAGATATATGTACTCGATTTATAATTTAAGGTAATTTTTAGAAAAATTGGACAACGACTCCTCTGTTTATAGGTTTACCCGTCGAAACATCAATCGACGTCAAATCCCAACAAAATCAATTTGAATCGTCACATAACTAAATTTTAGTCCTGAATATAATTTATACAAATTTTATTTATTACAATATTTAGGACTCAGAGTTATATCATCCCCGTCCACCATCCGCTCGGAACAAGTCATCGCGGTACGGCGGCAAAATTTCCCGGGTACCCGATTAATTCTCGGGTTTCCAACACGAAACTTCGCCGATTAAGTATTAACAATTTCCCGCATGAAACAATAATTAATATCACGAAATTACTCAAGTAAAATCCTGCAGAAAAATTGCTAAAAATTATTATAATATTCAAATTCACAATCTGCAAAAACAGAATAGGAATCAAAACGAAAACAAAACCACACAGCCAACACGCGCGAACGCGCCACCAAACCAATAAAACAGAGACACAAACACAGGCGGCACCTCTGCCTTCCACCACCACTCACACACCCTTAAACACACACACAGACACATATATATAAACATAGATAAGCACATATATATTCATGCAGATCAATAAACGGAACTAGGCCGGAGTATTCACCGGAGAAATCGGAAACCAAAACGGCGGCGAGAGGAAAATCGCCAGGAACAGATATAATCGAAGAAGGCAAGAACAGGAGAGGGGAAAAAGAAACAGAGAGAGAGAGTAGCAAGAGAGGGAGGAAGAGACAGTGAGAAATTGTAAGGTCGGGAGAAAAAAACAAACGAAGCCGAGAAAGAAAGAGCTGGGTAAAGGAGGGGTTGTCATATAAAAAAAATTCCTTCCTTAATCTCCTGTTAACACGTGTCCTGTGATGAATATAAAGTGGACTCGTAGCATTTCGGATAATTACGCTGGTTTTTGCGGCTCGATTTGCCCCACAACTTTGAAATTAACGAATTTGAGCGCACGAAAAATGATTTCAGAAAATTGCGAAGATAATTTCGAAATGTCATAAATATCCCGAAGTTTACAAAGACATAATTTTTAAAATTTTTGAAACACTTTTTAAGGTGTTCTTTGTACCCGCTTTTTAATAGATAATGAAACGACGCGCGGGTGAAACGATTCCCGAAAATTCCCAAAAAAATTTCAAAATTCTCAGAATATTGTAAACATAATAAAATATGAGTTTAATGATTTTTGAAGAATCCAAGAAATAAATATGGATTTTAAAATTTACATGAATTCAGAAAATCATTGAAGAATAAATAAATGACAGAATATTGATTTGTAAATTTTGTAAAATCCCTAAAATAATTAGCAAGGTTATAAAATCATAAAAACAATTTTGGAGACAACCCAAATAATTTCGGAAATAAAATTGTCATAAAATCACTTTAAAAAAAATGAAACCAAAAATAACGCTGTGCACCAGCTAATTATAAAACACACTACGCAATCCAACAATCGCATATAAACAATGATAAGTAAACACAGAGACCATGAGTGATATAAACTTCTTTATTAATTAACTACACAATAATTACATATTTAAATTTTACAGAAATATACGAGTCGTTATAGCTGCTGGTAGTTGTTGTGCATAGATTCTATGGATGAAAAATCAGTTATTGGATTATGGTCTACATGTGGACAAGATTCCCATTTTCTGTGACAACACAAGTGCCATTACTGAAAATCCTGTGCAGCATTCAAGGACAAAGCACATTGACATCAAGTACCATTTCATTCGAGAACATGTAATGAATAATATTGTGGAACTTCATTTTGTTCCAAGTGAGCAGCAACTTGCAGATATCTTTACCAAGCCACTTGAGTCAACTTTCACTAGGTTGGTAAGTGAGTTAGGTATGCCTAATTATTCCTAAATTATTTGATGTCTAAGCAATTTGTAATACAGCCAGAAAAAATTTAACTCTTTCTAATCAGATGAAACTTTGGCTAAGTCAAAATTTTCTTCATCAACAGATGTTCATTATCCGTTGAAAATGGATATCCGTTGAACTTAAGCATCCGTTGAAAGTCAAATATATTTCTGGGTACCTAATCCGTCTACGGATAATAGTACATTTTCATATTCGTTGAATTGCTTTAATCATAGCCATTAATTCTATACCTTATCTGTCAAATTTACCTACAGTGTGTATATATATGTCGATGGATAATCTCTAGAATTTCTACAGTTTATTTCATTTTTAAATGGCTATTTTGGGAAATTTTCATTGGGTACTTTATTGTACTTTTTAATTTTTACTTGTTTATTTATGAGAAATTATAAAAGCCCCCATTCATTTTTCATTTTACTTTTATCTTTTTCAAAGTATTTTTACTCTCTTTGTCTCCAAAATAAAAACCCCTTTCTCTGTAACTTCTTTCAATCACAATAATGGCACATGTAGTCAAAATTATGTCTCAATATGGATTTGTTTATGAGAAGAATAACTTCGTGGTACTGGTGGACAAGAACATTGCTGCTTCTAAGGACTATCACAAGATGATGGACTTCATTCGAAGTTGCAAACTAAGCTATACGATGCTTGAATCTCCAGTTATCTACTGTGAAGTTATGGAGGAGATTTGGACTACTACTGTGTACAACTCTAAAGATAAGACCATTTCTTTCTCTATGGAAGGTAATGACTATTGCATTAATTATGATGAAATACAAGCATGCTTTCACTTTCCTGAAAACAACACAAATGTTCCACACGCAGGCACATATGTAAGCACCATGCTTGTGTCTATGGGCTATTTGCTCAATCCTTCCAAATTAGGCGAGGTTAGGAGAATGGGTCTTAGAAAAGAATGGAGCTTTCTCTGTGAATCTTTTATAAAAGCATTTTCTGGTAAGATTAGCAATTTTGATGCAGTTAATTACTCTATGGTTAATTTGCTTTACATGATTTTGAATGACAAGTACTTTAATTTCATTAACTCTATTATGATAGAACTAGGGTATAAGTTAGGAGACATTAAAAAGAGGTCAAAAAACATATATACTATACTAGGTTTCTTATGATGCTAAAACATTATGTGTCTAAGGACCTCTTGATTGAGAACCTAACAAATAAGCTTGATTGTTGGGTCCAAGAAAAGAGGGTACTTGCTGATCTTATCAGGAACAATCTCCACAGTGAAGTGCCTCTCATCTATTTTCCAATCATGGAGGCACCCCAGGTAAGTGAAGTAACTGTTTCTGTCTCTGCTCTTTCCCAACCTCAAGTCTCTTTGCAAACTACTATAGCAATAACATCTGTGATGATGACCAAACAGATGCCTACCCAAGCCACAAAATCCAAACTTTCAAAATCCAAGTCAAAGAAACCACACTCTAGTTCCTCTCAAAAGAAACTAGTTTTAAAAACTATCAAAGAAGAAGAGGGGAGTGTGGAGGGTGGTAAGGAAGGTTAGGGACATGGTGAACATCAAAGAAACCCTAAGGATAAGGAGAGTAAGGTATGTGTGACCCAAACCAGCCAAACTGTAGTCTCCCAACAGACTGTAGTGCTTAATAAGGAAATAAACTCATTGCTAGTTGCATCCTCCCAAAAGGATGTAACTATTAAAACAAGCTCTCAACCAAGAGCACATGCCAAAAAGGGAAGAGACATAGAACAACCTCAAATTTATATTAGAAAGAAGAAGTCTAAACCAATGGAGGAGTCACAGGATGCACACACAGTGCCAACTGCAGTCAAAGACTCAGTTATTGCACCATCACAAATTCAGGTTGATGTGGTTCCAATAATCTGGAGTCACAGCCAAATTTTCTCAAAATTGACACATCTCACACACATAATTTTCCCATAAACTCACTGGATGTGGTATGATAAACACATCAATTCCTGATTCTCCATCTTTGAAATTCATGGAGGAGCCAAAATCTAAAGCAAGTGTGCATCATCTTATTGATGATTTGTTGGCTCGCTTGCCATTTCTTTCTGAAACTACTGATAAGTCTGTGCACTTAAATCTCAAATCAATCTCCACAGGCTCAACTGTAGTTTCAATTCCTAACTCTATCATTTCTACCTCATCGACGGATATTTTGCATCCATTGACAAGTGATTATCCTTCGACGGATATGCCTAATAGCAGTCATTCATTGATACTCACAACTGTTATATCAACTGATATCTCTCATCCGTTGATAGTCACTGCACCACTTGAAATGCCCACAATTATTACAAGTGCAGATGACTTAGTAGTTGTTCAATCACTCTTTGGACTGAGGGAAGAGAGTGACTTGAGTGAGAGGCTGAGTTGCTCTCAGGAAAAAGGAGAGGAAAAGAGTGAACTACTGCATGCTATTTCTTCCAGCATGGTAAAAGTGAGTGAGAGGAGTCCCACCTTAGATGGTGAAGGTGAGGGTGTGAGGGTGGGAATCCATGGGGAGCCCTTGCTGCAAGAAAAGAGAGATAATGAGAGAAAAGCAGGTACAGAAGAATGGGAAGATCCCATTGCTAGTGAGTTAAAAGATGTCAATGATGCAGAAAAAGAGACACTATTTCAGCAAGAATATCAAGTTGTTATAGATTCTGTCTCTTTTGATGCTAAGGCATTTACTCATCCTTTTCCAGCATATCAAATTATAGCTGAACAGGGTAATGAGGATGCTGAGAAGACTCTAAACTTGGTGCACACTACAACTTCTATGCTAAGGGCAAATGATGCAACTATTTCACTACATTCTATAGCTGAAGATAATTTTGACTATCCTTCTGGTGCCTCTGGTGGTTCTATTGGGGATGACTCTTGGATATGATGCTGAAGAATTAGGCAGGAATATAGGGGGAGAAGCAGAAACTCCATCTTGGATGTTTACAAAGGACTGCAACTATCATCACTTCCAATCCACCTTGTTCAAACTTATTCATCAAACTTAAGCTTCCATTCAAGCCACCAACAATGCATGCACCAAAAGTCTTCTACAAGCCCATCTAGAGTCTCTATAGTTGCACAAAATTCAAGCTCTCCAACATAATCAAATTGTAGATGAACTGAAGCATGAAATTGAGCAAGTCAAGGAGGATATCTCTAAGAGACTTGATGCCAAACTTCCTGATTCCACCATGCTAACCATCAATCAAAATCTCAGGAAGGAATATGACTTAAATTGGCAAGTTGAGGAATTGGGTTCAACGCTGTCAAAAGTAGAGAATTCAGTTGCTCAAATTCTTACAAATCACCAAACTCAAACTCATCTTCTATAGCAACTGGTGGTTGCTCAAACTTCAATCCCTGCTCACCTTGAAGATAACAAAAAGGGGGAGAATATAATAACTCGAATTTTTGAGACTTTGTAAAACGCTTGATGAATAGTAACCTTGACAATCGGGGAAAATGTTTTAGCCCACACTATGTTGTGCATGAGAAATTTAGTTTCCGAGTCGATAAATATACGTACCAAATAAGTGTATGTAAACGCTATTAGTTTCTGAAGAAAACGAACTTTGAAAAATGACCATTTCTACAAATCATCAAAGAATACGAGAATCACGATATAATTACAAATCTAATATCCTACAAATTCAAACCCAAGTATGAGGCTTCAAAACGTAAAGGACGTATAAGAAAGGATTTACCCCGCGAACCGTTTACGAAAGTTTATTACGAAAATGAATAAGCGACCTAGTGAACGCGTAAACGAATAAATAAACATATCAAGCCAAGCTAACCATACAAGCTAACTAGGGTAAGAAATTAACCATGGTTAATAACCAAATAGTAAGCTAACCTGGCAAGAATAGGAACCAAGCTAGTGCATAGTAACCTAGCTAAGTGAATTGTGGCATGAATAGTGGTAATGGTACTTAGCTAGCAACTAGCCTTGATCATGAGCTAACCTAGCAAGATTTTTAATAGATTTTATCGTAATAGGAAAGATATATACACACATAAACATATCTTTCACAAGAAGCATCCAAGAAATAAACAAAAAACTATTTTTCACCCCTTGCAAAGCTCCATTCGGCAATTTCATAAAGGAAGGAGAAATCAATTTTAGAATTTCAACTTCTAGCCATGGTAAAATTCTATAATTAAATCCTAAGCTTCATACATCCAGAACTAAGGTAAGATAAATTTTTGAGAGCATTTTATTAAGGTTTGATTGGTGCAATAAATTCATGAAAGTGATGATGAATAGTGAGGAATAGTAACTTTTCTTGGATTCTTGATTTTCATGGCATGATCTAGCTTCCTTAAGCACAACCAAGCATCCCTAAGATTCCACCATCAAGAAGAACACATCCCAAGCTTTGAAGAAAGGTATAAATCCTTGACCAAACTTTGTTTAAGGTTTAAGTTCCAAGAAACTTTAAGATCTTAGCTATAAACCTAGTTTTGGTAGTGGTTTTGTTATTTTCTTGATGGTTTAGGTAGTTAGTATATAGGTTGATGTTTGTTGCCTCAAGAACATGATGTTATTGAGAGGATTTAGTGTTGAGATGATGGTTGCCTCAACTATAAGTTTTCTGCAGAGTTACAGAAAGTATAAACTGTAGGTTCTTGAAAAATAAGACTTGATTATGATAGAAAATGTTATGAGGATCGTTTAGGCATTTGTATCGCTTAATTTTGATTTACGAATCAAAAGTTACAACCGTTTTAGTTAAAGCGATTTACGCGACTGCGACGAATTACGGACTTTGGAAATAGAAATTACCAACTTAAGAATATTAAAAAATCATTAAATTTTTACAGAGAGTAAGAAATAGAGTTTATTAACTGCTTTAAAAATTTCAAGTAAAAATATGGAATTTTCAATTTTATAAAAATGTCGGAGCCGAGACCGCGCAAATAGAAACCATTAAGAATCGCGAGCGGAGCCGAGGATCAAAATGTAAAAGACATTAACGGACATAGGGGATTTAGAATAGAAAGCGAATGTGACGAGTACTTATACTTATTTGAATAAGAGTCAAGTGAGTTGCGTGAATGATTAATAAGTATCGCGTATTTAGAAGTAGCAATGAATACAAATGGGATCTAACGAACAAAAATTGTTTATAATTATAGATTTTCGAGCGGACCCTAGAGCACCCTCCACTAGAATGTACCCAGGATAGTTTAGGAACCCGACTCCATATATTGTTGTGTTGTGAAAAGTTGATTTACTGTCTTTCTTACAAATGCCATGTTTGCCATGATAATAACATTAAGAGTTTTTGCGCATCACTAATGATTGAGTTACGATTTATATATCATAGAACATTTTAACGCTACTCTAAAGCGTGATGTATAATCATAAGACCGAGAGTCGTTCAATGTTATGAAACGAAAACCCGGGAATCATCATGGTGATGTTTTGGACGATCAAAAGTCCGTATTTATTTTATTCCAAGGAACTCGATGTCCACTTGAGAAGTATTAAATACTTCGAATATATTTAAAATAATTTCCAAAAATCGTATTCCCTCAAATATATTTAATCACTCGAAAATTAAATATTATTACAGATGTTCATTTTAAATAGGAGAAGTATACTCCAACAATTATGAATTTCAAACTCGATTACTTATATCTATTAAAGATTACTTTAATTATTTAAACATAAATTAGTTGAGGAATATTAATTCAAATATTCTTTTAAAATATAAATATTCGAGGTTTAGTTATTTAATAATTATTATTTAATTACTCAATATTTATTAAATGATTTAATATGATTTTAAAAATCATAAAACCTATTTTAAAATACTTTCTGAGTTTCAAAAAGTCATTCTAATACTTTTGGATCGTCGAAGAATATTATCTCGACATACTTTAAATATTTTGACTATAGTTTTAAAAGAAACTCCCCCCTTATTTATTGATCTGTTGATAACGGTCAACTCACATTATCTTAGTACTTCCTATGAAAATTCTCGGAAGTACATATACATACATACATATCAATGTGTACCTATCAACAAGTAATATTTTTGGGGAACAAAATAAGGTCCAGATATATGATGGGATTCTTACAAGGACAAGGAGGGGTAGACTCCAGTACTTTATGGATTGGGGGGACTACCAATTTACTACCACATGAGAAGGTACCTTATATACTGATGAACATGTGGAGTATGCGTACCCGGGAAGGATGGAGCAAAACCGTGTCTTGAGAGGGATAGACACGAAGTGTGTACCTGAGAGGGATGGACACAGAAAAGGCCCGAAGGCGACCAGGGTGATAACCAATAATAAAGGGAATCGTCCTTCTACATGTAGAGAACAATAAATATTTACCGTTATACGACTGATCATCGTATCTCGGGGGATCCGGTGAATGTCCTACTTCCAATTGGAATTGAGTTGTAATACCGTAACCCAAGCCTAGGTGTTGGGTTTACCATTAAGGTGTTCGCAGACTAATAAGTCAATTGAAGAATTATTTTGAAAGAAGGTGTGTATCACCAAGATGAATTATTTCTAAATGAATATATTGATGGTGTATAGAATCAGTCATATTTTTTTCATACAGTCTTTTCATACTGTACATTAATATGCAAGGCATTATAGCTCACACTTGTTTTCTTAAATTGACACTACACAACAATGACTCAAGATGCCTATCATGAAACTCACGACCAAGAAATGAGTAGGAAACGGCCAATTGTTCCGTAGGATGTTTGGTGCAGTACCCTAGGTAGATCGAATAAGCTGGATTGGTTTTCAGTTATTTTTAGTCCAACTTATTTACAAGTATGACTTATGTAAGAGAATAATGAAGAAACGTATATTTGGCCGCCAGTCTAACCTTACATAAAAGTTACACCCGTGGTAAAACTTAATCACTTTTGGGATTGTAATAATTTTTTGTGGATTGATACACTCTAGTAATGCATTGTTCATTTCCAGGACAATAACCTGTAAGTGTGTATGTGTGGATAAGTATGGGGTCATAAAGTTGTGAGTATTTATATATTCTTGTATGAGATAAATGTTATATAGGATTCAATATGGCATGGCCTCCTAGATCCCTTACCCCGGATTTTGGGGCACCACAAAAATGGTATCGGAGCCTTAGGTTATCAAATCTTGGAAACGATAGGATGAAAAATACGTAGACATAAGAATAATAATAATTAGTTAGAACTCAAGTCGAGTTCGTTATCAGACTGCATGGGTAGTCTTGACAGTTTTACCCTCAAGGGAATTTTGACTCCAAGTTAGTATCACCTTACATATTATGTCAGGTATATGTGGAGCATATGGGGGAGGTTGACCCTGTTGAGGACGTCATGGCCCCTGAGCGCGACCCTACTCCCGAGCCGGAGGAACCACCTATTGATGACTCAGATGACGACCCTACCGAGGATCCCCCGGAGGAGGAGAATGATTCCTTATCCCTATAGCTGATGATGTTGAGATGCCCCAGGGCGATAACATAGACTGGACAAACATAGATATGTACCCTCTCCCGACTGTTCACCCTCCCACACCTCACCCAGGGATGCTGAGCCCTTTGCCCTATACTGATGAGGATGAGGATGATGAGATGGATACGCAGACCCATAAGATTCATGACATATCCTCTAGTGACCCGGACTCACCTGTACCACCCCCAGCGACCATACATGTAGTCGTGCACAACTGAATCTTATGGGTCTGCGTATCCATCTCATCATCCTGGGTACATTCTAGTGGAGGGTGCTCTAGGGTCCGCTCGAAAATGGGAGCGGAATTCGGCCGTATTGTGGAGCGGAATCCGGCCGTATTGTGGAGCTACGACAGGCGCTGGCCGCCGAGAGAGCCATCAGGCTAGGTTACCCAGGGGATTTCAGAGATGCTTCCCCGACTATAGCTCGCCGGGAGATTGATGAGATTGAGCTTTGTACTCGAGTACATATGAGGATGACGGTGATGGGAGGATACATCCCGGTGGTTGATGCTGAGCTAATGCTAGCATGAGCGATGAGGAGGGTTCGAGACCTCACGCACAATAACATTCACTGAGAGGCTAGTGACCACTTATGGACCTTGTAAAGGGCTGGGTGACTTGTCACCAATTTTGTGAGGATTGCTAGTAGAAGATAGCCCTTCAAGGTACCCGATGTATGTATTTGTATTTCAGTATTCAGGATGATGTAGTGATGTATTGTATTCAGGACCATGTATAGAGTAGAATGGTTGTTTTTGTCCCCAAGACATAGTCTGGGAGACCCTAGGATATATTATATAGCAGTTATTAAAAAATTGTCTTATCATATTATTCCACCTCGATAGAAGCATGCTAAATAGTTAAATAACATGCTTACCTACTAACGAATTAATCCAAATATAAAAATATGCAATTGTATTAACATCATTTTCATTATCAGAAAGATGCCACCCCGTAAAAGAGGAACCAGGGCACAGCCCGCAGAATTTATCAACCAATGGTAAAATGAACCTGACCATATAGTGAATGAGGAAAGTGAAGAGGACCAAGACTTTAATGAGTTTGATGAAGACAGATATTTAGAGGAAGAAAATGAGGATACCCATCAGGGGGAACCCCATGAATGAATTCATGGAACTTTTAAGGGCCAATCTGAACCAACAACCCCTTCCATCACAACCACATGTTGTCCAACGAACCGCTGCTACCGCCTTCAGAGCATTTAATTCTCTCAAACCACCGAATTTTTTAGGATCTGCCGACCCTGTTGAGGCATGGGCCTTGCTTAAGGAAATAGAAAAGTCCTTCGAGATACTAAGTGTTGAAGAGAGACACAAGAACATCTTCGCCTCTTAAATACTAAAGGAGGAAGACAACTACTGGTGGGAGTCTAAACGTAACCTCAAGACTGATGTTGTGATCCCATGGGATAGATTTACCCGATTATTCCTAGACAAGAACTTCCCTAGGTTTATGAAACATGATAAAATGAATGTGGCGGAGTACGAGGCCAAGTTTACTGAGTTGTCATGATTTGTACCAGAGTTTTTGAATACAGAAGAGAAGAAGGCACAAAGGTTTCAGCTTGGTCTGAAATAGTGGATCCAGAACCGAGTAACAATGCTAGAGCTAACAGATTCTGCCACCTTAGTACAGAAGGCCTCGATTGTTGAAGCAGGTAGTTAGCAGAGTTTGAAAGAGAAGGAAAGTGGGAAAAGGAAGATAGAAAGTCAAGGAGGAGGAGGAGGAACCGGGAATAGGAGCCTTCTGAGCAAGTTCATCAAGGGAGTGGTGTTCCAACTGCAAAAGGCCCCGAATTTAGAAAGGCCCCAAGTGAGAGCGTTGGCCAAGGCGACGGACCATCTAGGGCGACATTTCACAGCCAACCCCGCGCCCCGATACCGGAATGTCGAATGTGCGGAGAAAGGCACCTTGGAGTATGTATCCAGGCGAGAGCCCCTCTAAAATGCTACAAGTGCAACCAAACCGGACACCTCGCCAACAACAATACCCAACCCAATGTGGTGTGTTTCCAGTGTAGGAAAGTAGGGCACATGAGGAAGAATTGCCCTGCACTAAAGCCCCCGGCCTCAGGGATGAGCAGAGCTGCATCCAACCGACCCCCAACTGCTAGGACTTTCAACATAATCGTTCGGGATGATGTCCAGAACACTGATATGATAACAGGTACCCTTCTTTTAAATTCCGAACGTGCAAATGTTTTATTTGATTCTGGAGCGACCAAGTCTTTTATATCTCAAAATTATGCTAAGAAGTTAAATGTTAACGTTGTACCCTTATGTGAGATATTACAAGTGGAAATAGAGAACCGATAAATCATTCTCGTAAATCAAGTACATCCTAGATGCAAATTGAAACTAGAAGGGAACGTCTTTGAGGTTGACTTAATCCCATTTATGTTAAGATAATTCGATGTGATCCTAGGAATGGACTGGTTATCCAGTAATGGAGTGCATATAGACTGTGAGTGAAAGAAGGTACGAATAAGAGTGCACAATGGAAACGAGATACTGTTTAATGGTCAACGACAGAAACAAAAATTTCTAACCATAATTCAGGTTAAGAGATTGTTAAAGAAAGGTAACGAGGCCTACTTGGATTATGTAATGTATACTAAGAAGGAAGTCCCCAACATACAGAACATACCCTTAGTAAATGAATTCGAGGATGTGTTCCCAGAAAACTTACTAGGATTGCCACCCGACAGAGAAATAGAATTCGCTATAGAATTAGCACCAGGGATGACACTGGTATCTAAGGCCCCCTATAGAATGGCCCCAGTTGAGATGAAAGAACTAGATTCTCAACTTCAAGAATTTTTAGATAACGAGATGATAAGACCAAGTTTGTCACCGTGAGGTGCACCAGTACTGTTTATAAAGAAAAAGGATGGTAGTGTGAGATTATGCATAGACTACCAAGAGTTGAACAAGCCGACCATCAAGAATATGTACCCTCTCCTTAGGATTGACGACCTATTCGACCAGCTCAAAGGTGTTGTGCAGTTTTCCAAAATATATTTAAGGACATGATATCACCAGTTGAAAATCAAACCTGGAGATATATATAAAGACTGCTTTTCACAATACGTATGGACATTATGAATTTTTAGTCATGTCATTTGGGTTAACCAATGAACCCGCAACCTTTATGGATTTGATGAACAGAGTGTTCAAGAAGTACCTAGACATATATGTGATAGTTTTCATAGATGATATTTTAATCTACTCAAAGACATAGTAAGAACACGCAGAATATTTGAAGATAGTCTTAAAAATCTTGAGGAATGAGAAGTTGTATTCCAAGTTCCCAAAATATGAGTTTTGGTTAAAGGAAGTTCAGTTCCTAGGGCATGTAGTGAGTAGCAAAAGAGTTTTAGTCGACCCCGCCAAGATAGAGGCGATATCTAATTGGGAAAGAACGACTACCCCAACCGAGGTTAGGAGTTTTGTGGGCTTAGCAGGATATTACCGGAGATTTATGCAAGACTTTGCCAAGATAGTCGGCCCATTGACTAGGCTTACCCGAAAAACGGAAAAGTGTGTGTGGACAGAGAAATGTTAGAAAAGCTTTCAAGAGATAAAAAAGTGGTGTCAGCACCAGTGCTCGCTCTTCCCGATGGAAAGGGAGAGTTCATGATATACAGATTGGCCTCACACAAGGGGCTAGGATATGTGCTTATGCAGCACATAAAGGTTATTGCATATGCCTCTCGGCAGTTGAAAAAATATGAGATAAGGTATCCTACCCATGATCTAGAATTAGCAGCCATAATTTTTTCCCTAAAGATCTAGAGGCACTACTTTTACGGGGAAAAATGTGAGATTTACACAGACCATAAGAGCCTCAAGTACATTTTTACTCAGAAGGAATTAAACATGAGACAAAAGAGATGGCTAGAACTGATTAAGGACTATGATTGCAAAATCTTATATCACCCGGGTAAAGCCAATGTGGTGGCTGACACCCTCAGTAGGAAAGAGAGACTCAAGATGATAATGTCATCTGAGGAGTTAGTTAAGGAATTTGAGAAAAGGGAGATCTCCGTGAGAATAACTGACAAAGAATAAGAAGGACTATTCGAGATCAGGTTAGTACCGGAACTAGCTAAAAAGATACGAGTGTGTCAGAAAAAGAAGATGAATGAAAAAAGAGAAACATTAACCGGTGAGGAAGTCAGATGCGAGAAAGATGAGAAAGGGATCATGAGGTATGCATCCCGGATTTGGGTTCTGAATGTGCAAGAACTAAGAGACGAGCTGCTGCATGAAGGGCACAGTTCCAGGTATTCAATCCACTCATGAAGTACGAAAATGTACCATGACCTTAAGGAATATTATTGGTGGCCTAACATTAAGAGGGAAGTGGCAGAATGGGTCAACAAATTCTTGACATGCCAGAGAGTGAGCGCGGAACATCAGCGACTGAGTGGACTATTACGACCCCTGGAAATTCTGGAATGGAAATGGGAGCATGTAGCCATGGATTTTGTGACAGGCCTACCAAGGATTAAAACCAATCACGATGCCATATGGGTTATCATAGATAGGCTAACCAAATACGCACACTTATTTCCAATTAATGAAAGGTACACCATAGACAAGTTAGTGGACATTTACCTGAGAGAGATCATAGTGAGGCACGGAGTTCCCATTGCCATAGTGTAAGACAGAGACCCAAGATTTAACTCCTAATTTTGGAGAAGCTTCCAACAGTGTGTAGGCACCAGACTGAATATGAGTACCACATACCACCTCCAAACAGATGGGCAAAGCAAAAGGATTATCCAGACCCTAGAAGATATGCTGCAAGTATGTGCCATTGACTTTAAAGGAAACTGGAATGACCACTTACCCCAGATCAAGTTTTCCTACAACAATAACTATCACACTAGCATAAGAATGCCCCCCGTATGAAGCTCTTTACGGAATAAGATGTTGCTCTCCGTTATGTTAGGATGAAGTTGGTGAACATAAGATAATATTACCTGAGTTGGTCCAGCAGACCCGAGAGATGGAGTGACTCATCAGAAAAAGGCTGGTAGCGGCTCAAGACAGACAGAAGAAGTACGCCGACCAAACCAGGAAGATAGAGAGTATGAAGTGGGAGATTCAGTGTTGTTGAAGGTATCTTCATGGAAAAGAGTGATGAGATTTGGGAAGAAAGTGAAACTGAGTCCCAGATTCATAGGACCTTTTGAGACCTTGAAGAGGATAGGACCCCTAGCTTACGAGCTCGCCCTGCCCCCTAATCTACACCAAGTGCACAATGTGTTCCATGTGTCAATGCTAAGGAAGTATCATGCTGATATACGACATGTGATAGAGTATGGACATGTAGCTTTACAACCAGACATGACCTACGTTGAGAAACCAGTAAGAGTGATGGATAAGAAAGAACAAGTGCTGCGGAACAAGACTTTAAAGCTGGTTAGAATCTTGTGGAGAAATAAGAATGTTGAAGAATCAACTTGGGAACTAGAATACGCGATGAAGGAAAGATATCCCCACCTGTTTTCTGTTTGATTCCAGGACGGAATCCTTTTTAGAAGGGAAGACTGTAATAACTCAATTTTTTGAGACTTTGTAAAATTCTTGATGAATAGTAACCTTGACAATCGTGGAAAACTTTTTAGCACACACTATGTTGTCCATGATAAATTTAGTTTCCGAGTCGATAACATGATTACACGAACCAAATAAGTGTATGTAAACGCTATTAGTTTTCGAAGAAAACGAACTTTGAAAAATGACCGTATCTATGAACCATCAAGGAATACAGGAATCACGACATAATTACAAATTTAAAATCCTACAAATTCAAACCCAAGTATGAGGCTTCAAAACTTAAATGACGTATAAGAAAAGATTTACCCCGCAAACCGTTTATGAAGGTTTATTACAAAAACGAATAAGCGACCGAGCGAACGCGTAAGCGAATAAATAAACATATCAATCCAAGCTAACCATACAAGCTAACTAGGGTAATAAACTAACCATGGTTAATAACCAAATAGTTATCTAACCTAGCAAGAATAGTAACCAAGCTAGTGCATCGTAACCTAACTAAGTGAATAATGGCATGAATAGTGGTAATGGTACTTAGCTAGCAACTAGCCTTGATCATGAGCTAACCTAGCAATATTTTAATAGATTTTCTAGTACTAGGAAAGATATATAAACACATAAACATATCTTTCAAAAGAAGCATCCAAGAAACAAATAAAAACTCTCTCTTCATCCCTTGCAGAGTTCCATTTGGCAATTTCATAAAGGAAGGAGAAATCAATTTCAAAAATTCAACTTCTAGCCATGGTAAAATTCTACAATTAAATCCTAAGCTTCATACATCCGAAAATAAGGTAAGAAATTTTTTTGAGAGCATTTCATTAAGGTTTGATTGGTGAAATAAATTCATGAAAGTGATGATGAATAGTGAGGAATAGTAACTTTTCTTGGTTTCTTAATTTTCATGGCATGATCTAGCTTCCTTAAGTACAACCAAGCATCCCCAAGATTCCACCATCAATAAGAACACATCCCAAGCTTTCAAGAAAGGTATAAATCCTTGACCAAACTTTGTTTAAGGTTTAAGTTTCAAGAAACTTTAAGATCTTAGCTATAAACCTATTTTTGATAGTGGTTTATTATTTTCTTGATGTTTAGTTAGTTAGTATTAAGGTTGATGTTTGTTGCCTCAAGAACATGATTTTATTGAGAGGATTTAGTGTTGAGATGATGGTATGGTGGTTGTTGATGGTTGAATAATGATTTAGAGCGTAAACGAAACTCGGATCGTAGTCGTAACGTCATTAAAATGAACAAAACATAACTATAAGTTTTCTGCAAAGTTACAGAAAGTATAAACTGTATTTTATTAAAAAGTAAGTTTATTATGATAAAAAATATTATGACGATCGTTTAGGCACCTGAATCACTTAATTTAGATTTACGGATCAAAAGTTACGACTGTTTTAGTAAAAGCGATTTACGCGATCAAAACTGCTAGAAATTACAGAATTTGGAAATAGAAATGATCGACTTAGGAATATTCAAAAAGTATGAAATTTTGACAGAGATTAAGAAATAGAGTTTATTAACGGATATAAAAATTTCAAGTAAAAATATGGATTGTTCAATTTTATAAAAATGTCGGAGCCGAGACCGCGCAAATAAAAACCCTTAAGAATCGGGAGCAGAGCCGAGGGTCGAAATGTAAAAGCCATTAACGGACATAAGGGATTTAGAAGAGAAAGCAAATGTGATGAGTACTTGTACTTATTATAATAACAAGAGTAAAGTGAGTTGCGTGAATGATTAATAAATATCACGTATGTATAAGTAGCTATAAATACAAACGGGATCTAACGAACCGAAATTATTTATAATTATAGATTTCCGGGTGGTCCCTAGAGCACCCTCCACTTCACCCAGAAAAGTTTACAATAATGACTCTATATACTGATGCGTTGTGAAAAGTTGATTTACTGTCTTTCATATAAATGCCATGTTTGCCATGACACGAGTTTTTACGCATCAATAACGATTGAGTTACGATGTATATATCGTAGAATATTTTAACGCT
Source organism: Apium graveolens (assembly GCF_009905375.1). Taxonomy (NCBI): domain Eukaryota; kingdom Viridiplantae; phylum Streptophyta; class Magnoliopsida; order Apiales; family Apiaceae; genus Apium; species Apium graveolens. Next base: position 28,219,619 of record NC_133647.1, read on the forward strand.
ACCCTAAAGCATGATATATAATCATAAGACCGAGAGTCGGTCAGTATTATGAAATGAAAACCCGGGATCATCCTGGTGATGTTTTGGAAAATCAAAAGTCCGTATTTATTTTATTCCAAGGGACTCGATGTCCAGTTGTGAAATATTAAATACCTCGAATATATTTAAAACGATTTACAAAGATCGTATTTCCTCAACTTTATTTAATCACTCGAACAATGAATATTATTATGGATATTCATTTTGAATAGAAAAAGTATACTCCAACAATTATTTATTTCAAACCCGATTACTTATATCTATTAAAGATTACTTTAATTATTTAAACATTAATTAGTTGAGGAATATTAATTCAAATATTCTTTTAAAATATAATTATTCGAGGTTTAATTATTTAATAATTATTATGTAATTACTAAATATTTATTAAATGATTTAATATAATTTTAAAAATCATAAAACCTATTTTAAAATACGTTCTGAGTTTCAGAAAGTCATTCTAATACTTTCGGATCGTCGAAGAATATTAGCTCGACATACTTTAAATATTTTAACTATAGTTTCAAATGAACCCCCCCCCCCCCATATTTATTTATCTGTTGACAAGGGTCAACCCACATTATCTTAGTACTTCCTCCGAAAATTCTCGGAAGTATATATATATGTATATATATATACATATCAATGTGTACCTATCAACAAGCAATATGCTTGGGGAATAAAATAAGTTCCAGATATGTGATGGGATTCTTACAAGGACAAGGAGGGGTAGACTTCAGTACTTCGTGGAATGGGGGGACTACCAATTTACTACCACATGAGAAGGTACCTTATATACTGATGAACATGTGGAGTATGCGTACCTGAGAGGGATGAACGCAAAACCGTGTCTTGAGAGGGATAGACACGAAGTGTGTACCTGAGAGGGATGGACACAGAAAAGGCCTGAATGCGGCCAGGTCGATAACCAATAACAAAGGGAATCGTCCTTATACATGTGGACAATAATAAATATTTACCATCATAAGACTGATCATTGTATCTCGGGGGCTCCGATGAATGTCCTATTCTTCCAATTGGAATTAAGATGCAATACCGTAACCCAAGCCTTGGTGCTGGTTTTACCATTAAGGTATTCGTAGAATAATAAGTTAATACAAGAATTATTTTAAAAGAAGGTGTGTATCACCGTGATGAACTATTTCTAAACGAATATATTGATGGTATATGATATCAGTCATAAATTTCTCATACAGTCTTTTTATACTGTACATTATTATGCTGGGCATTATAGCTCACACTTATTTTCTTAAATTGACACAACACAATAGTGACTCAAGATGCCTATCATGAAACTCATGGCCAGGAAATAGGTAGGAAATGACCAGCTATTCCGTAGGATGTTTGATGTAGTACCCCAAGTAGATCGAATAAACTGGATTGGTTTTTAGTTGGTTTTAGTCCGACTTATTTACAAGTATGACTTATGTAAGAGAATAATGAAGAAACGTATATTTGGCCGCCGGTCTAACCTTACATAAAGTTTACACCCGTCGTAAGACTTAATCATTTTAGAAATTGTAATAATTATCACTTTGTCGATTGATACACTCTAGTAATGCATTGTTCATTTCCAAGACAATAACCTATAAGTGTGTGTATGTGGATAAGTGTGGGGTGATAAATGTGTGAGTATTTATATATTGTTGTACAAGATAAGTGTTATACAGGATTGAAGATGGCATGGCCTCCTAGATCCTTGACCCCAGATTTTGGGGCGCTACAGAGGAGGATGTAATTGTCCAAGTTAGTAAGGGAGAGAAGAATGTGTATGTTCAAGTCAGTAAGGTAATTGTTCCAGCCATTACCTTCTCAAAGACACTAGTGTCAGACAATATTGAGATAATCAATATAGCAGCAGCTGAACTCAAGCTGAAATGACAAATGAAGAAGCTTGATGCAGAAATTGAGAAGGAATTTGCAATAATTGCAAATAAAGACAAATCGGTGAAGCACTTCACTCAATTGAGACAAATTCCAATAAGTAAAATGAAGTTGGGAATATGGAAAGGGGTCAAACCTCATTTAAGAGACATCAAAAGGCCACTGTGATTTTGAAGCCCGAGAATCACTCATCTAAACATTCAAACAAAAATCCATTGGACATAGTCTATGCAACTCCTCAACTTGATGAAAAGAAACTGCTTGGTCACTCTATTACAGATCACAAAGATCCAAAAGATTCAGTCTTGAAGAAAAGGATAGCAAAAATCTATATGCATGGAAAACTAATTTGTGTGATGGATGGACATCCTCAATTTAGAAAAGCCAAGAGAGAAGAAGAATTGAGGCTTAAGCATCAGAAAATGCAGGCTACCTTAGAAGCAAAGAAACAAGCTGAAAAGCTTGCTACCAAGTCAGAAAGTGAGAAGCCTGCCACCATAACTAAAACTAAAAAGAAGGAGGAACCAAAGCAAAAATCTGTAAAAAGAGTAAAGGAAAGAGCCAAAAGGAAGCTGGTATTTGAAGAAAAAAAGGAAGAACCAAAGCCAATTCAGTCTACTACTATAAATCAACCAACTATGCCCATAATGGAGCAAGTTGAAATCATGGTCCATCCTGGTGTGTATTTTATGGTGAGCCAATCATTCCCAAGGATGAACTAATAGACTAGGAAAGCCTACCTATTCCTGAGCTGAACATCCCAATACCAACCACTTATAAAATAAGAATGAACATACCAAGAAAGCTAGTCAAGTATATCCCTTCCAATCCAAAACTATATATAAACCCAAGCCAACAGTCAACAAAGGACATCAACTCTTTATCTGTGATATACAGGAGTTTTCGGACATTAATCTTTACTTGGAAGAACTAGATGAAGTGAGAGAAATTGATGCCTACAACAGACTTTCAAAAAGACTAGTGTTCAGGTAGAAGGATGGAAAGGAAATCACTTGGCCTCTTCATAGGATTCTCAATGAAGGCTACTCTGTCTTAGTTAAAGTATTCTCTGCAATCAAGAAATTTTTTGAATTCACCATGGTGGCCAAAAAGGAGATACTCAACATAATTGAACAAATAAGAAAAAGCTAGAGAGACCCAAGTGCACTACCAAGAAACTTAAATATTCTTTACACTGGGAGTAGAGTGCACTTGAGGCCATATTGGTTGATGGAGTTCAAGGATGAAAAGAATACCAGAAGATTTTTCAGATTAGAAGACCAACTAAAGATATCAATCAATGAAACTCTCAAGGAAATGCAGGAGATGCTGGATCTATCTAATGAAGATGAATCTGAATTCTACAGAAAACTTCAACACCAGATAGAAGAGAACAATAAAAAACTGGGAAATAAGAATAGACACTCAAGGAGAAAAGATTAATTTTCTCAGACTAGAGGAGCACCTTGAACAAAGCTTGTGAGACTTTTGAACTTCCTTTTATCAACTTTCAATAAAACTGGAACACTTATCATTTTATCCACTATTGAATAATCATTTTGTATAAGGTGTTTTTTTATCATCAAGTCCTCCTAAATTTATGCCTACAATTCTAGTAGACATAAATTGGGGGAGATTGTTAAGAATATATTGTAGTCTTTATGATATTCTACCAAAATACCTTAGTAGATTTAATTAAGTGATCTTGTAACTATCAACGGATAACCACACTTGTTCATACGTTGATAGAGTAGCTTATGTTCAAATAAGTTTTGTTAGTGTTAGGTAATGAATCACACACAGGGTGGGGGGTGAATGTATTTTTCTGATTTTAGGCTTTTCTTGAAAGTTAATGGTTGAACAAAGTAAATTAAATCTTGTATAGAAAAGTGTTCATGCAGAATCTAAACTTGCAGAGAATAAAAAACACAAATCTTCAAAACTCATTTAATTTTTATATTAAAAATTAAGACTGTTTTGCTACAAAATTTCTAAGCTCTTTGATGTTAAAGAGTGCAGCTTCTTCTTGAGAGTGATATAAGAGATTTGATCTAAATTGTTACTTCTAACTAGAGGACTAGTATTAACTTTATAACTCAGTTAATTGCTGGTTTACACAGTGGATAATAAACATGCTATTAGCTTTTCTAAACTGTCACTTGTCATTTCTATTTATAGAAAAGCAGATCTTCCATTTCTGGCTTCATATCTTTAGCATCTCGTGTTTACTTTAATCTTCCTCTGTCAGTTAATCTCTGCCATTGATCTTGCACACTCTTCAAGCTGCTTTTTGTAGACTTGTCAATCCAGATGTTGGATTGTTTGTTGATTATTTATCTTGGATATTGAACTGATCTGCAATTTTGTACTATAAGACTATACCTCGAGATCTCCAGTTTGAATTAATAGCACACTTGACATTTCGATAAGTACATAGGCTTATCAAGATCTCTATCACTCCATATTGAGTTTAACTTATAGAGGTCTTCAGCTTGTCGAGATCTCTAGTCTTCATATCTTCACTTTGACTTATCGATAACTCTGAGTTCTCTAGTGAAGGAATGACTTGTCGATATCTTTTTGAGTTCTCGAGTAGCTTTCCTGACTTCTCCACACCCGGTGGATATTGCTCATCCGTCGAGTAGATATATATAGCTCATCCGTCTAGTAGATATTGCACATCCATCGAGTAGATGTTGCTCATCCATCAAGTAGATATATAGCTCATCCGTCGAGTAGATATTGCTCATTCGTCGAGTAGATATTGATCATCCGTCGGTACTCTCTCGAGTTCTCGAATGACTTCTCTATAACATTAAATCTATGACTTGTAGAGATCTTTGACTTTGAATATTTTTCTCCAAACAGATTTATTCAACTCCAAGCTTCTTCAAAATCCTTCTGAGGTATGATCTTCTTGATCTTCTTCCAGATAGAATCCTTAGGCTTGTAACTATTTTAGGAAAAAGACTCCAGTCTGCTTCTTTGTGTTTTTACAGACTTTAAGTGTTACAAATATAAAATACAAATTTTGATAACAATACAACTTACTTAGGGTTGACCCCAAGCTTAACTGATTACTGAAAACAACTGTTCATTAATCTTCTACTCAGATCAGGTGTCCATTTGATTTGCTTCATACTATGATCAGAGATGCTAATGACATTGTTAGCTCCAGTAACCTTTAACATCATCTATAATATATTACAATCTCCCCCAACTTGTTCATTATGAAATTATGCATAAGTTCTGATTGATGATGTCAAAACTTTAGCTAAATGCAAAAACCAATCTTCCCATCTGGTCTTTTTTTGTTGAGTTGCATCCAATCTTCCCATCTGGTCTTCTTTTGTTGAGTTAAATTTAGATTTATTCTACTCTCCCCCTATGAAGAATATAATATTTTATTATATGGCAACATCCATCAGCTGTTTTGGCATTTAGATATATTCTCCCCCTTTTTGACACTATCTCCATGTAGAAAGATCCAGCTAGATGCACATTGTTCAAGCTGCTGTCATTGTCCATTTGGAACACTGTCTGCAGCTTCAAGCTTCAGTGAGATTTATGGTGATGAGTTTATCAAATAGAATAGAAGTTTCACTTAGATCTGTAGAAAAAGTCTGACAGAGATGAAAGTCCTAAGCTCTCTGTTCTTTTGAATAAGTAGTCTCACTACTTCTTACTTCACTAGTCTCATGACTTTTGAGAGTCAGAGTTCCCTCACAAGGATTACTAAATCCATGCACTCATCTACCTCTCCTTTTGCCAGCAAGGATCCTGCCTCTCTTATTCTCTATTTTTCTCTCAATCTTTTCTCTTATTCTCACATGAAAGGCTTAGTTATTGTTTGACTTACAGAAATAAGAGGTGGCTGAGAAGAGTTGCCTGAGTTTGCAAACCTAATAATGCAAAGAAGCTCACAACCCAAGATATTCAATCCATCCATGGAGTACCAATATGTATAGAGATTTAGAGGAAAATCATTGGTGGCCAAATATGAAGAAAGAAATAGTGGGATAGATTAGCAAATGATACACGTGTCAAGGAGTTAATGCGGGACATCAAAGACTAGATGGATATATTTCGCCAAGAAACGTCATGGTGATGTCACCTGAGAACCAAAAGTGAGGAAAGCGTTAATTGCATTATTATTGATAGGTTATTTAAACCTGATCATTCTCTTTTAGGGATAAATGGTTTATCCCATAAGTGGGTTAGTTGCTGCTTAAAGAAATGGTGGTACGTCATCAGATCCAGAAACTAATTGTAGATAATCAATATTGTGTGATTTGAAATTTGATAGAAGTATTCAGAATACAATAAATTATGTCGAACTAGAATGGTATGTACTACTTCTAGATGAACGAATATTAAGTAAAGCGGAATTAAAAAGATAGGAATTCGGTTGAACAATGATAACTCAAGTGATTCAAGCTACTCGAAAGATATGATACGAGACATAGATGTCAAAGAAGACTTTCTGATAGTATGGTATGAAGAAAGAATAAACGTTGTCTGTGATTAGACGACAAGGAAAGCATTGTAGTCAGTTTCGTATGAAAACTTCTTATAACCAAAATACATGACAATATGTTTTAAAATATGCCAGTGATGCCTCCAGGTTAGTGTACTTTCTTTAATATGGGAAGAGATCTTCGTTCAATAAATATATTCGATTGTGCTTCAAGAAAAATAAAATAGGATGATAGTTTGTGTGTCAGTCATATTCAGTCGAGATTTTCTCGTTAATTCTTAACTCTGTAGTAATCTCGAGAATGTTAGAAATCGAATACGCCATGGTTCCAGTATATCAATTGTAGATGAACGAGAAGATTAAAAGAGCGACTAAAGTGCCTCGAATGCGATTTGAAGTGATTATGAACTAAGTTAATTGAATAGAGAAACATGTGGGAATGAGGTTCAATAACCAGTAGCTATTGCAAACATTCATGAGCACGAATTACTAGAATAACAAAGAAAAGCTAATTAGTAAGCATTATGCTGGAACCTTTTGAGACAGTAAAATAGTCAGGATAAGTGTAAGTAAGTTGGCTTCATCGCCACATGTTTAGCAGATTCGTACGTTATTTATATGTGTATACTCAGGAAAAGTAATTTAGCTCCATTATATATAAAATGGAGACTCGAGTTGAGTTATATGAGCAACAAATAGAATATGATGTCAACGAGAGGTTGTTAAGTAATGGTTGATGCTGCAAGTAAAAGTTTATGAAAAGTTATAAGGTTGAGGAATCAACCCGAGAAAATGAGAGTGAGATACTTGAAGGTATCACTATCTGATCCTTAGAATGATTTCGAGGACATAATCCTTTTAAGGGGGGAAGGATGTAACATCCGGGATATCGCGTGTAATTATTTTTATTAATAAATAATTTTTATATGATTATTATGTGATTTTTGGTGAATTATCTGGTGACTGGCGTGGATATGTGAATGCTTATATGTGATACAGTATGAGTATGTTAATTTTATTATGACCAGAATAAAATATAGATAATTACGGTATTTTTCTGGTAATTGTTGGGCTGTTATATGATTTTATATTGATTTATGAATTTTATTAATTATTTCTGAATAATTACAAAATTATTTTATAAAGCCGGGAATTGTCCGACTTCAACCGTTTTTACGTTTTTACAACCCGAAACTCTTCCGAAAACTTCTTTCTAACTTAATCTGGTAATTCCGGACATTTTCCGTGTTTTGACTTTTTCGATCCGGATTACGGTTTGACCCGTGCGCGGCCCGGCGTAGGATTTTCGATACGATAATCATTTCGGTGAATTAACAAAACCCGTATTCTTGAAAGACGGGATATTATTACATTATTTTTGTATAGAGTGTTTTATAAGAAGCCCGGTTTGGATAATTATCCAATACGGGTATCAAATTGGATCATTTTTGCAGTTACTTAGCGGCAAAGTAACTAATTTAACGATCCAAAATGATCCAAAACGAACCAATATTCCAAAAGTATATATAGCCCTTTTATCATTTCATTTTATTCGTATAATCATAATCAGTCAGTAAAACCCCGTAAAATACAGAGAAAATATCGAATTAAAACCGCGTTCTTGGAAATCAAACGCACGAACGAAGGCGTTATCGAACTCCGAATCGGGCGTGTAATATATCAAATTGAAGCTCTCGAAAAGACCTTTCTGAATCAACCATCACTTTTGGTGCAGAAATCAAGGTATTTTTCAGATTTAATTATTTTATTTTGAATTATTTATGAATTAATATATGAATTTTTGTCTTGATGTTTTTGATATGATTTGATGGTATAATCATGTAGATCTTTTCTTCCTGGTCATTTTGGTATATTATATGTCAAAAACCGAGTTCAATAACATATAGAAAATTGAGTTTGATTCTCGAATTCAAAAATTAAGGTTTATAGGTTTGAATATTCTTAATTAAAATTTGGGTATTTATTTGTTAGGGGTTATTAGCCTAAATTGATTTCACCAAGTGATAGATCGTTGAATAAGGATTTGATTGGTATATGTGTGATTAACGGACGATAACCGGAAGGCCCTCATCAGAAAATTAGTTATGGCGACGTCGGGAGTTTTGATTGGATTTTCCTGTTAAAATCGTTAATATTTGATGATTCTAGCCTTGCAGATGTGTTCCTGTAGTTGTGGGGATCATTCCATGAAAATTTGAGCGATTTCTGGTGGCATTTTCAACTCGCCGAAAAGCTTCAGACGGCGGCGGGTCGCCGTTGATGGCTTCCCCGCCCGTCGCCGGCAAATGTAGGAGGAAGACGATGGCTAAATTGCAATTTAGCCATCGTTCTTTTCTCGTATTTGCATTTCAACCCCTGCAATTTTAAAAACTCACAAAAATTTGATTTCTGTTTAGTTTTATTTTTAAAAAATGATATTCTTATTATTTTAAAAATTAGAAAATCGGTTATTTAACTATTTTAAATTTAAAAAATTATTTTAATAATTTATTTATTCAAAAATAAATTGAAATTATTTTGTTAATTAATTTTAATTAGTTTTTAATTATTTTAATTAATAGATTAATTTATAATTAATTGATTAATTAATTAATTTAATTAATTATTATTTAATTTTAATTAATTTAATAATTAGATTTAATTATTTAAAATTGATTTAAAAATTCCGAAAAATAGTTTTGAGCTTTAAAATATTATTTAAAATTATTTTTAAGGCTCGATAATTATTATAAAATTATTTTAAAGTCAGATTCGGGTGTTCGAACCCTATTATTTAATTATTAAATGATTCAGAGTCCTATTATAATTCCGAAAAATGTTAAAAAATTCGTAATAAATATCTAAAAAATCATTTTAACCCCGAATCTTCCTTGAATAATTATTTTAATTAAATATCTTACATGCTACGTATTATATGTGATCTGATTGATGCGTAATATGATTGTACGTGCATTGTTTGACTGTTTTATTCATAACTTTCAATCCGGACGTCGGATTTGGGTGAAACGAAGGGTAGATGAAAGCTTATGACGTCTATGTGACGATTAGAATGATATGAGATTGAGTATTGATAGATACTTGTTATGCCTAGTTGAGTAAGCGAGGCATAGAAAAGGAAGCCGGTGATCAGTAAATAGAACTGAGGTGTAGAAAAAGAAAGCAAGTGATCGATGAATAGAAGCGAGGCATAGAAAAAGAAGGAAAGTGATGGAAAAGTAAAATTGTTAGATGGGTACAAGTAAAGTTGGAAATCATCGGTGATAAGGCAAGTACTTCTAAACCTTTCTTCCAGATATATTGCAAATATTTTTGAACTATCTCATAACATGTCGCTATTATTCAAAATAACTCATGTTTTATAGTGTAAGCGCTTTAAACTATTTACCCTTGAACCCTGATTCTTATTGATCTTGAGCCATCAACCTTATTCTTCATAAACCATTGATTGTTGAAGTCCTAGATACGAACCATACACATACGATACTACTCCACAAATACATATCTACCACATACTGATTTCTGATATTGAATTGCTTGACATACCAACCCTTATTCCTTGTTTAACATAAGACCAATCCTTGGAACTCTTGAACCCTTGGTCTTCTATTTTCTGATTCTTTTATTGATTGAAAGCTAATCTATTTAAATTCCTTATTATACCTTCATGGTATTGTGAATCACCCTATGCTTCAAAATAAATGTTGTTTATGATTTAGCTTATTGAATTACATTGGTTATTATATTGAATTGTTTTAGAATTGGATGGTTTTATTAATGTGGACCAGATTTGTGGTCATAATAGGCCAATGCGTGCCTTGGATCCAGTTTATAGAGCAAAGCTGGAAGCCTTGCTCGGGGTTAGTGCGTGACTGATCAACAGCCTAACCTTGGTTTTTAAAATGAAAAGTGAATATCCAATTCTAATCATTGCTTATTTAACTGGTTATTGATAAACCTCCATTATTATGACTTGCTGAGCTAGTTAGCTCACTCTTGCAAATGTTTTTATGTTTTCAACAGTTGAAAAATGAAATTGTTGGTAACGAGGATTCCCAGTCCAGTGTGCGAGCTAAGATTCCAGGTTAAGTTGGATCGAGCTAGCAGGAGCTTTATATTGTAGATGAGTTATGCAAGATTGTAAGAATGATATTATCATCAGTTGTAAGTTGAATTAGTTGGGATTTGGTACGATGTAATAAAAGTTAAGGTTGTGGCTTGTTTTCATACTTTAACCTGTTACGGTCTGTAGTTGCGTAAAGAAGGGTCAGTGCATATAATATTTTATATAAAGGTTTATATATTGTGTTTGTGTGTTGTAAACCCCAAACTTCTGACCCGAGTTTGGAGGGCGTTACACGTAGTCCCAAAGGATCAAAGTAAATTTGGTCTTCATCTAGATGATGGACAGGCTGATAAGCTCCATGAATAAGTCTGTAAAAGACTGGGGCATCCATTCGAGAGAGAGAGAGAGAGAGAAAGATGAACATGAGGTGAGTTTGAAATTAGATGTTTGTTGAGAATAGGAGTAGTGATGAATGATAAAGAGTGAAGCGTTTTAATTTATAAAGGAAGTAAAGATAGAAACCAATAGACTCTTGAGTTGCCCGGATAATAAGAGTAATAATCACATAAGCATACTTGACAGTTAGAAATGACTAGTTACTATTCCCCATGCAAGTACTCAAGAATTGTAGTTCACTTTATATGATGACTATTCCCCATGCAAATAAACAAGTACTCCCCACACAAAAAGTAACTCCTCCTATCAGCATACAGTCAAATAAATTCTCAAAATATTACATATAATTTACTAGTCTACTTTACATTAGACTCACATATTAAAAAAAATATAAGCACATAAATGTGTCAATAAGTCAAAGTAATTATAGACAAAGTATGTCAAAAGTATTTTACTGAACATAATTTATGAATTAAATTATTTAAGTTTTTCATACTTTTTGCTTCTTTTGATCTGTTATTTATTAACTTCATATAGTTAGAATATGAGTCAATAAATATTCAGTTTGCTTAGAATTTTGAGAAATTCCAAGTTAAAGTAATCGAGAAGTCTGGGTATTTATAGTACTGGTAGATGACTTGTCGAGAACTCAAAAATAGACATTTGGAGTTATCTATCGAGAAGTCATTTAGAGAAGTGAAGTACATATCAGGAAGTCATTTTAAATTACTCTTATAGAGAACTCAAACATGACTCATCGAAATGTCAAATAAATACCCAGTTTGTCCAAAAAGTGGACTGAATTAATTCTAACTTTTATTTGAATAAATTCAAAATAAAATTAGAATTATTTTTCCAAAAGTATTTTACCAAAATAATTTATCAATTAAAATTATCTCAATTCTGAGTTATTGATAAGTCAAGAATTGTAGTTGTAGGGAACTTCGTGAATGAACAACTCTATAAGGACTTATCGATAAGTAATTTTAAACCTATCGATAAGTCACTCGAGAAGCCAGTAAATTGACTTATCGAGGACTCACTCGAGAAGTCCTAAAATAACTTATCAAGAAGTCAATTTATACTTATCGAGAACTTAGTTCTCTAAATACTTTTGGTTATTGTAATTCTGCCTCGAGTTAATTGTACATATTAAGGATGTAAATTAACAACTAAGTAGTTTACTCAGAATTTGAAAAATTCCAAGTTAATTGAATTTGAAAAACAAATATGCAGAGATTTCTGAAATATTTATATTTCATATTTCAGTTAATTTCAAATTTAATCAAATTAATTTTGATTTACTGGAGATTAATCTACTGCAAAACACTAGCTGAGTTTTTGCCTTAAGATGAAGAATTGAGCATCCCAATTTCGCTTACAAGTCTAGTGAAAGTTGCTTCATCCAAAACTTTAGTAAAAATGTCAGCTAGTTGTTTTTCCGTTGGTACAAAAATGAGCTCAATGGTACCATTAGTAGCATGTTCTCTAATATAATGGTACCTCACATCAATGTGCTTTGTCCTAGAATGATTAACTGGATTCGCTACTATAGATATAGCACTAGTATTGTCACACATGATAGGAATTTTATGTAACACTAGGCCATAATCCATTAGCTGATTTCTAATCCAAAGCACTTGAGCACAACAACTTCATGCATCTATGTATTTAACTTCAGCTATAGAAGTTGATACAGATTGTTGTTTCTTGCTGTACCAAGATACAAGTCTTTGTCCAAGAAATTGACAGCTTCTACTGGCACTCTTTCTATCAACCCTGCATCCAGCAAAATCTGCATCTGTGTATCCAACAACTTCAAAACCAGTTCCCTTAGGATACCTTAATCCCAAGTTAGGAGTCCCCTTCAAGTATCTGAAAATCCTCTTTACAGCCATCAAATGTGATTCTTTTGGATTGGCTTGAAATCTTGCACATAGACATGTTGCAAACATGATGTCTGGTCTACTTTGTAATATCCGGGACATATCGTGTAATTATTTTGCTATTATATAATTATTATGTGTGTTCAGTATCTATTCTGTGAGCTAATTGTTAAGTGTTATCTGTACTTGAATATTCAAAAATAATATTAATTGAGTATTTTAATTCTTATATGTCCAAAATAAAATATAGATAATTGTCATATCTTCCTAATTATTTTTATGTTGGTTTATGGATTTATAAGAATCATATGAAATTTCTAAAATCTTTTTCCGGGTAATTAAAATCTATTTTATAAAAACGGGAACCAACTAACGTCAACCGTTGTTACGTTTTCGGAACCCGAAACTCTTCCGAGAACTCCTTTCTAACCTAATTGTAATATTCCGAGCATATTCCATGTTTCGACTTTTTCGATCCGGCTTACGGTTTGTCCTGCGCGGGTCCCGGCGCAACATTTTCGATACAATATTCGTTTCGGTAAATCAATAAAACCCGTATTCTCGATAAACGGGAGCTTTTTATTAAACTATCCCAATTATCACTTCGTAATACGTGTAACCAGGCGCTGAGACCAAGACCGCAGTACAAATTGTACTGATTTGGATAATTATCCCGAAAACCGATACCGTTTGGATCAGTTTTTACAAATAAACGTACCGTTTTATATCCGGAATGATCCAACGGGATACTAATTTTCCATAATTATAAATAGCCTTTTACCGTATTTTATTTCGTATCAAAATCATTTGCAGATAGTTAATTATATAATTTTCAGAGAAAAACCCTAATTACATAAACTGTTCTAAGAATCAAACAGCAAAACGAAGGCGTTACCGATCTCTGTTTTTAAAGCTTGAGTAACCAAAACGAAGGATTTGAGGTGTTCTATCAGATTCTGAGCTTTGTTTCACTGCAGAAATTAAGGTTATTTTTCTAAAAATTTATTTATTTTCGAATTTATTTTATTAAAAATATGAATTTTTGTTCGGATGATTGTTTGTATGATTTGATGATTGCATGTTGTAGAGCTTGTTTTCCTGATGATTTTCATATGTCATACGTCTGATTTGGAGTTCAAAAGTGGGTTTAATTTTCGAATTTCAAAATTAGGGTTTATAACCCGTATGAATGTTCTTAATTGAAATTTGGGGGTTTCTTATTCTGTGATAGATTGATGTTGTGTTATAGTGGGTTGTGTTCTCTGTGAAATTTGCAATCTAGTCGTATAAGTTTCATGAACCAACGAGGTCTGTAGAGAAGGGAGTTGTGTTTTGAAGTTTTCCGATGTTCGCCGGAAACTGGAAAACTTCACGGCCAAATTCCGGCCAACTCAGGGATTGTTAGGATGAATTGATTGCATGGTTGTGTTCCTGATGTTGTGTAGATGTGATCTGGAGCTTGTGGTAAGGTGAGGAGGTCGGAATCGTGTTCTCCGGCGAACCCGACTTTTTCCGGCGACTGGACTGTAAAATTACAGTTTAGTACCCCAACTTTTGAAAACGATGCAGTTTGGTCCCTCTAGTTTCCAGACTTTACAAATTTAGGATTCCTGTTTATAAAATGTTTAAAAATCATATTTCCTATTTATTTTTATTATAAAAATTCGTTTTTAATTTCTGAAAATTCTAAAAATTATTATTTTAATTCCGAAAATTATTTTTAATTCACAAATAAATCTGAATTAATTAGTTAATTAATTTCAGTTAATTTCTAATTGATTAATTGGTCAATTAATTAGAAAATTAATTGATTAATTGATTTAATTAATTATTAATTGATTTTTAATTAATTATTTAATTAGATTTAATTATTTAAAAATGATTTAAAAATTCCGAAAAATAGTTTCGAGCTTTAAAATATTATTCAAAATTATTTCCAAGGCTCGATAATTATTCTAAAATTGTTTCGGAACCAGAATTGGCCAACCGAACCTTGTTTATTATTCCAAAATTGATCCAACGACCCGTTTTAATTCCGAAAAATGCTTTAAAAATCATTTTTAAATACCCGAAAGCATATTTATGACCCAAGACTTCTTTATAAATGATATGTCATTGATTACGTGATGTATTATGTGTTATACATGACATGTTGTTTGACTATCGGTCTATATAATCGGTGTTTACTTGGTTATTGCATAGATTTCAATCCGTTAATCGGATTTGGGTAAAACGAAGGGTAGATAAAAGTATGTGTTGAATAGAATCCTGTGAGTTGATGATTGATAGATGCTTATGATATGTGAGCAGAAGAGGCAAGGCGTAGGAAAGGGAAACAGGTAGTTGAGGAGTAAGACGATTGTGATTGAAAGCAAGTGCATGATAGTAAGCTAATATCAGGCAAGTGTTCTGAACTTTCTCGAGATATTGTAATTCTTGATAGTCTTGTTGACATTGCAAGTGCTTTGAAGCACGAAAACCTAAATCCTGATTTCAGTTATTGTTCTTGAGCTATGAACCATATTCTTTCTAATCCATTGATTATTGTATACCCAAACAAGAACCACAAATCTACGATACTACTCCACAAATACATACAAACTAAATACCAGACACTGAACTGAATTATTATATACTCAATCCATGATATCTTATGCTTTGAAAGACCAAATCTTTGAAACCATGAAACGTTGTTTCCTTTGTTATCCAATTCTTTCAATACCCAGCATTCAAGCTTTGAAAGTACCTTGTTGATCCTTACAAGGATTTAAACCCTTTCGTTGTTAAACATTTATTGTTGTTAATGATTTCGGTTATTGTTTATTATTGCATATTCTGTTATTATGTTAGAATTGGATTGTTTTTATAAAATTGTGGACCAGATTCGTGGTCAGACCATATAATGGTCAAGTTAGGCCAATGTGTGCCTTGGATCCAGTAGTTAGAGCAATGTTGTGTGCCTTGCTCGGGGTTAGTGCATGACTGATCAGCAGCCTAACCTTGG
Source organism: Apium graveolens (assembly GCF_009905375.1). Classification (NCBI taxonomy): domain Eukaryota; kingdom Viridiplantae; phylum Streptophyta; class Magnoliopsida; order Apiales; family Apiaceae; genus Apium; species Apium graveolens. Next base: position 28,235,410 of record NC_133647.1, read on the forward strand.
TTTTAAATTAAAAGTATAATATCCAATTCTAAATCATAATCCATTGTTCACTTGATATCATAACCATATTCACCTGATGATCATTATTCTCAGTTTTGTCATTGTGACTTGCTGAGCTAGTTAGCTCATTTGTGCGATGTTGTTTATATTCTTTCCAGTTAAAAAGGAACCAGTTGGTAAAGAGGATCCCCAGTCCAGCGCGAGAGCTAGGGGTTCAGGTTGAGAAAGCTGAGCTAGTAGGCTTCTTTTGGAATAATTTAAGTTTGTAAAAGTTTGTAATAATGTTTAATACTCAGTTTGAGTTTGAAATAGTTGGGATTTGAACAGTTTGTAATATATTAGTGTGTGTGGATTGTGTGCATACTTTAACCTGTTGCGGTCCGTGGTGGTTGGTAAGTAGGGTCACTACATATATTATTATTATCTTTATTATTGTTACAAGCAGGTTATAATTAAGGTGTGTGTGTGGACCCCAAACTTCTGACCCGGGTTTGGAGGGCGCCACAGGTTTGGTATCAGAGCTACAGGTTATAAGTCACTGACACAAGCCTAGGTTGACGGGAATGGGTAGAGGGATAGGATTAGAAGTAAGGTATAGGATGATAGAATGTCGAGAGGTTGAGTGTTATGGTATAACCGGTATTAGTATAGTTTGCGTCGTGGTACGAGATTCTTATATTACGATATGATTTCAAATAGCAGTGATGGCCGACTATTTTATTCCCGTATCAGCTGATCACTCAGAGCCTTCAGTTAGAGTGCCGTTTTCAGATCCACGTCCTGTGATTCCACCAGCATTGGCTATTGTACCTCCACCGGTGTTGCAGCCCGTACCATTACAGGCTATTCCACCTCCAGGCATGAGGCCACCTGTAAGAGGACCCCCACCAGCTGATTCAGATTCCACTGGGCATTCAGTAGCGAGTGCCCCATTCCAGTCTACATTGCCCCCAGTTCCTTATTACCGGTATGAGGCTCTTCTATTGGAGCGTGATTCCTTGTTGGCTCATATTAGAGAGTTACAGCATATCATCAGGACTACAGATGTTAATCGTGGTGTGAGGGAGCTTCGAGAGGAGATTCATGTGACACGGAGGGTTCTTGAGGCTAGGTTACATGGAGCTACACTACCTGGCAGAGGCCCTGATGCACTGATGGGCTGGGCTACTGAGGTGATGGAGGACTTTGTGAGGCTGGCAGGACCAGAGTTTCCTTGGAGCTGAGTTAGAGATTTTGAGATGAAGATGCTGAGCAGTGTTGTAGGGTTATGTAGTATGGACAGTAGTGTGTAGTATGTATCAGTAGACTTTTGAGTTGTATTTATAGACTAGCGATGCTGACTAGTGAGTAGATTGTTGTACCCTTTTTGCTTTTACTTTCGAAGCGTCTTTACGCTTCTACTACCCTAAAACTTTTGATCTATATATATCAGTACCTTTTTCCTTTCCAGCATTGTCATTTATTTTATTGCACCAGTTATACCCTGTGATACCATGTACCCTATTTTCCATAACTGTTTATATTCTGTAAAGAAACATGTAATTTACTTAGTTACAACTATTTTCAAAAAGAGATATTCATGTTTTACAACTTTTCTTTTATGCAAATATTTGATTCAAAAGCTAAATAAATTGATTGATTCTTTACAGAAAATGCCTCCCAAAAGAAATACCCGCACCAACACCCAGAATGAAGAAACCAACAACCACAACAACAATAACAATCAAAATGATATAAACCAGAATGTGAACCCAGGACCCATGGACCCAGCAATAGCCCAGATTCTTCAAATCTTGGCCCAACAAACAGTTCACCTGGCACAACAACAGCAGAGACAGACCAATCCCCAGGTAACTTTCAAAACTTTTCAGGCAGTAAACCCACCAGAATTCAAGGGTTCCTTAGAGCCAATTGAAGCAAATGTGTGGTTAAAGGAAATAGAGAAGGCTTTTGCCTTAGTGAAAGCAAAGGAAGAACAGAAGGTTGAGTTTGCAAGTTACTATCTGAAGAATGAGGCCACCTATTGGTGGGAAATGGTGAAGACATTGGAAGGCACAGATGTTATTAGTTGGGAAAGGTTCAAGGAATTGTTTTTAGAAAAGTATTTTCCTCAGTTTGTTCAGGATCAAATGGAGCTGAAGTTTTTAGAGTTAAAGCAAGGGAATATGTCGGTAACAGATTATGAGGGTAAATTTGAGGAATTGTCAAGGTATGTGCCGGCATATGTTGATACTGATAGGAAGAAAGCTAAAAGATTCCAGCAAGGTTTGAAACCATGGATCAGAGGGAAGGTAGCCATTTTTGAATTGGATACCTATACAGGAGTTGTACAGAAGGCTATGATCGCAGAGACGGAGAGTGAGATGTTCCAAAAGGAAAAGGAAAGCAAGAAAAGGAAAGTTGAAGGAAGTGAGGGTCAGTCACAAACAAGGAAGTTTTCAAACTTTAAGAAGGGCAAGTTTCAGCCAGGGAGAAATTTTAATTTCAGGAGACAAAATGCAGGAGACGGAGGCCAGAGCAATCGTCCAGCTAATGTGAATCAGCCAAATCAATTGAGATTAACTTTTCCAGATTGTCAAGTTTGTGGAAAGAAGCATGGAGGAGTTTGTAACAAGTTAAATGTGGTATGTTTTAAATGCAACCAGAAAGGGCACTACTCGAGGGAGTGCCGAAATCAGCCAGCAAGAGAGCCAGCAAATAAGGATCAACCTATCCGGAATCCAGCAGTGAAAGTTCCAGTCATTGGATTTACATGCTTTAAATGTGGGAAGCCAGGACATATGGCCAGGGATTACAAGACACCAGCCCCAGTCAGTAATGCATTAAGGATTATGGGATCTACCCCAACAGTGAATGAGACTCCAAGGGCTAGAGTTTTTGACATGTCGGTGAAGGATGCGATCCAGGATACGGATGTCGTGGCAGGTACGCTTAATATGAATTCTTTATGTGCCAAAGTGTTAATAGACTCGGGAGCAACTCGATCGTTTGTTTCACAAGATTTTGTTAGTAAATTAAACTGTCCAGTTGAGTGCTTAAATGAAATAATGACTGTGGAATTAGCAAATCAAGAACGTGTAACTGTGAACCAAGTTTGTGGAAATTGTGAGATTGAGATTTCTGGTAGTAATTTTTGTGTAGATTTGATACCATTTAAGTTAGGAGAATTTGATGTGATATTAGGGATGGATTGGTTATCTAAGCATGATGCTCAGATAGATTGTCGAAATAAGAAAGTAATGGTGAAAACGCCAGACGAAAGAATAGTAACGTTCAAAGGTCAGAAACAAGTAAAGAAGTTCTTAACGATGATTCAAGCCAAGAAGTTACTACGGCAAGGATGCGAGCATTTCGTAGCATACGTGATTGACAAAAGTCAGGAGCCGGCAAAACTTGAAGATATCCCAGTAGTGAATGAATTTCCAGACGTATTTCCCGACAAATTGCCAGGACTTCCTCTAGATAGAGAAATTGAATTTGCAATCGACTTAGCACCTGGAACAGAACCAGTATCCAAAGCCCCGTATAGAATGGCGCTCGTTGAGATGAAAGAATTAGCAAAGCAATTGCAAGAGCTGTTAGAGAAAGGAGTAATTAGACCCAGCGTATCCCCGTGGGGTGCACCGGTATTATTTGTCAAAAAGAAAGATGGAAGCATGAGACTGTGCATCGACTATAGGGAGCTCAATAAATTGACGATTAAGAATAAGTATCCGTTACCCAGAATTGATGATTTGTTTGACCAATTGAAGGGAGCCAAGTATTTCTCCAAAATCGATTTAAGATCGGGATATCATCAACTAAAGATTAAACCAGAAGATATACCAAAGACAGCTTTCAGAACAAGGTATGGACATTACGAGTTTTTAGTGATGTCTTTTGGATTGACCAACGCCCCAGCAGCGTTTATGGACCTGATGAACAGAATTTTCAAGGAATATTTGGACAAGTTCGTTATAGTATTTATAGACGATATTTTGATCTATTCAAAGACGGAGGAGGATCATGCGGAACATGTAAGGACAACTTTGGAGATTTTAAGGAAAAAGAAGTTATATGCTAAATTGTCAAAGTGTGAGTTTTGGCTACAAGAAGTTCAGTTCTTAGGACACATAGTCACTAACGAAGGGATCAAAGTGGACCCGGCAAAGATCGAAGCAATTATGAATTGGGAGAGACCGAGAACACCCACTGAGGTAAGAAGTTTCGTGGGATTGGCAGGATATTATCGACGATTCGTTCAGAATTTCTCAAGAATTGCAACACCATTAACAAAGCTTACACGAAAGAATGAAAAGTTTATATGGAACGACAAGTACGAAGAAAGTTTCCAGGAGTTGAAGCGGAGATTAATCACGGCACCTGTTTTGTCACTTCCAAACGATCAAGGGAATTTCGTAATATATAGCGATGCTTCCTACAAAGGATTAGGATGTGTTCTCATGCAGCACGACAAGGTGATTGCGTATGCGTCAAGGCAATTGAAACCACACGAACAAAAGTATCCTACTCATGACTTGGAGCTAGCAGCTATAGTTTTTGCTTTGAAGATTTGGAGACATTATTTGTATGGAGAAAAGTGTGAGATTTTCACGGATCACAAAAGTTTGAAATATATATTTATCCAGAAGGAACTTAATATGAGGCAAAGGAGATGGTTAGAATTGATCAAGGATTATGATTGCTCGATTAATTATCATCCCGGTAAAGCGAACGTTGTAGCAGATGCGTTAAGTCGGAAGGAAAGGTTAAATGTGTTATCCGTACCTGAAGAGATATATAAAGAATTTCAAAAATTGGAATTGGAAATTAGAGTTTGCGAGCCTTAGGAAGCGAAAGTGTATAGTATGACTTTCCAACCGGAGTTGTTGGAGAAAATAAAGAAATGTCAGAAAGATGTAATGGATCAAGATATAAATCGTTTGGTAGGTGAAGAATTATGCACGCAGAAGGATGATCAAGGCATTTTGAGATTTTTATCTAGAATCTGGATTCCACCAGTGACGGAGTTAAAGAATGAAATTTTACAAGAAGCACATAGTTCAAGATATTCCATCCATCCAGGGAGTACCAAAATGTACAGAGATTTAAAGAAGAATTATTGGTGGCCAGATATGAAGAGGGAAATTGCGGAATGGATTAGCAAATGCTATACCTGTCAGAGAGTTAAAGCAGAGCATCAGAGACCAAGCGGATTGCTACAGCCATTGGAGATTCCAGAGTGGAAGTGGGAACATATTACCATGGATTTCATAGTTGGATTACCAAGGACAAGGGCTAATCATGATGCCATTTGGGTTATAGTGGATAGACTTACCAAGTCAGCTCATTTTCTGCCTATAAATGAAAGATTTTTGCTCGACAAGTTGGTCCATATATACCTAAAAGAAATTGTAGTTCGTCATGGAGTTCCAGTGTCTATCGTATCTGATCGAGATCCAAGGTTTAATTCAAGATTCTGGAAGAGTTTTCAAGAATGTTTGGGAACAAGACTGAATATGAGTACAGCTTATCACCCCCAAACGGATGGCCAAAGTGAAAGGACGATCCAGACAATCGAGGATATGTTACGTGTTTGTGCTATTGATTTCAAAGGAAGTTGGGACGAACATTTACCCCTGGTAGAGTTTGCTTACAACAACAGTTATCATGCCAGCATTGGAATGCCACCCTATGAAGCCCTTTATGGATGCAAATGTAGATCTCCAATATATTGGGACGAAGTAGGAGAACGCAAGATACTTGGACCTGAACTGGTACAGCAGACAAAGGAAGTTGTTGAACTTATCCAGAAAAGATTAATAGCCGCTCAAAATCGTCAGAGGAAATATGCAGACCAATCAAGGAAAGACATGGAATTTGAAGAAGGAAGCTTGGTATTACTGAAAGTATCACCATGGAAAGGACTAACGAGGTTTGGAAAGAAAGGGAAGCTAAGCCCAAGATATGTCGGACCTTTTGAGATCCTAAAGCGTGTTGGCAAAGTAGCTTACGAATTGGTGTTACCTCCCCACATGGAGCACATTCACAATGTTTTTCATGTATCGATGCTTAAGAAATATAATCCAGACTCCATGCATGTAATAGAATATGAGCCAATAGAACTTCAAGCAGATTTATCATATGTAGAGAGTCTGATAGAGATTCTAGAAGAAAGAGAGAAAGTATTGAGAAATAAAGTGGTAAAGTTAGTAAGAGTATTGTGGAGAAACCCAAAGGTTGAATAGTCAACCTGGGAATTAGAAAGTGGTATGAGAGAAAAATACCCTCATTTGTTTTCTTAGAGATTCTGAGGACAGAATCCTTTTAAGGGGGGAAGGATGTAATATCCGGGACATATCGTGTAATTATTTTGCTATTATATAATTATTATGTGTGTTCAGTATCTATTCTGTGAGCTAATTGTTAAGTGTTATCTGTACTTGAATATTCAAAAATAATATTAATTGAGTATTTTAATTCTTATATGTCCAAAATAAAATATAGATAATTGTCATACCTTCCTAATTATTTTTATGTTGGTTTATGGATTTATAAGAATCATATGAAATTTCTAAAATCTTTTTCCGGGTAATTAAAATCTATTTTATAAAAACGGGAACCAACTGACGTCAACCGTTGTTACGTTTTCGGAACCCGAAACTCTTCCGAGAACTCCTTCCTAACCTAATTGTAATATTCCGAGCATATTCCATGTTTCGACTTTTTCGATCCGGCTTACGGTTTGTCCTGCGCGGGTCCCGGTGCAACATTTTCGATACAATATTCGTTTCGGTAAATCAATAAAACCCGTATTCTCGATAAACGGGAGCTTTTTATTAAACTATCCCAATTATCACTTCGTAATACGTGTAACCAGGCGCTGAGACCAAGACCGCAGTATAAATTGTACTAATTTGGATAATTATCCCGAAAACCGATACCGTTTGGATCAGTTTTTACAAATAAACGTACCGTTTTATATCCGGAATGATCCAACGGGATACTAATTTTCCATAATTATAAATAGCCTTTTACCGTATTTTATTTCGTATCAAAATCATTTGCAGATAGTTAATTATATAATTTTCAGAGAAAAACCCTAATTACATAAATTGTTCTAAGAATCAAACAGCAAAACGAAGGCGTTACCGATCTCTGTTTTTAAAGCTTGAGTAACCAAAACGAAGGATTTGAGGTGTTCTATCAGATTCTGAGCTTTGTTTCACTGCAGAAATTAAGGTTATTTTTCTAAAAATTTATTTATTTTCGAATTTATTTTATTAAAAATATGAATTTTTGTTCGGATGATTGTTTGTATGATTTGATGATTGCATGTTGTAGAGCTTGTTTTCCTGATGATTTTCATATGTCATACGTCTGATTTGGAGTTCAAAAGTGGGTTTAATTTTCGAATTTCAAAATTAGGGTTTATAACCCGTATGAATGTTCTTAATTGAAATTTGGGGGTTTCTTATTCTGTGATAGATTGATGTTGTGTTATAGTGGGTTGTGTTCTCTGTGAAATTTGCAATCTAGTCGTATAAGTTTCATGAACCAACGAGGTCTGTAGAGAAGGGAGTTGTGTTTGAAGTTTTTCGATGTTCGCCGGAAACTGGAAAACTTCACGGCCAAATTCCGACCAACTCAGGGATTGTTAGGATGAATTGATTGCATGGTTGTGTTCCTGATGTTGTGTAGATGTGATCTGGAGCTTGTGGTAAGGTGAGGAGGTCGGAATCGTGTTCTCTGGCGAACCCGACTTTTTCCGGCGACTGGACTGTAAAATTACAGTTTAGTACCCCAACTTTTGAAAACGATGCAGTTTGGTCCCTGTAGTTTCCAGTCTTTGCAAATTTAGGATTCCTGTTTATAAAATGTTTAAAAATCATATTTCCTATTTATTTTTATTATAAAAATTCGTTTTTAATTTCTGAAAATTCTAAAAATTATTATTTTAATTCCGAAAATTATTTTTAATTCACAAATAAATCTGAATTAATTAGTTAATTAATTTCAGTTAATTTCTAATTGATTAATTGGTCAATTAATTTGAAAACTAATTGATTAATTAATTGATTTAATTAATTATTAATTGATTTTTAATTAATTATTTAATTAGATTTAATTATTTAAAAATGATTTAAAAATTCCGAAAAATAGTTTCGAGCTTTAAAATATTATTCTAAATTATTTCCAAGGCTCGATAATTATTCTAAAATTGTTTCGAAACCAGAATTGGCCAACCGAACCCTGTTTATTATTCCAAAATTGATCCAACGACCCGTTTTAATTCCGAAAAATGCTTTAAAAATCATTTTTAAATACCCGAAAGCATATTTATGACCCGAGACTTCTTTATAAATGATATGTCATTGATTACGTGATGTATTATGTGTTATACGTGACCTGTTGTTTGACTATCGGTCTATATAATCGGTGTTTACTTGGTTATTGCATAGATTTCAATCCGTTAATCGGATTTGGGTAAAACGAAGGGTAGATAAAAGTATGTGTTGAATAAAATCCTGTGAGTTGATGATTGATAGATGCTTATGATATGTGAGCAGAAGAGGCAAGGCGTAGGAAAGGGAAACAGGTAGTTGAGGAGTAAGACGATTGTGATTGAAAGCAAGTGCAGGATAGTAAGCTAATATCAGGCAAGTGTTCTGAACTTTCTCGAGATATTGTAATTCTTGATAGTCTTGTTGACATTGCAAGTGCTTTGAAGCACGGAAACCTAAATCCTGATTTCAGTTATTGTTCTTGAGCTATGAACCATATTCTTTCTAATCCATTGATTATTGTATACCCAAACAAGAACCACAAATCTACGATACTACTCCACAAATACATACAAACTAAATACCAGACACTGAACTGAATTATTATATACTCAATCCATGATATCTTATGCTTTGAAAGACCAAATCTTTGAAACCATGAAACGTTATTTCCTTTGTTATCCAATTCTTTCAATACCCAGCATTCAAGCTTTGAAAGTACCTTGTTGATCCTTACAAGGATTTAAACCCTTTCGTTGTTAAACATTTATTGTTGTTAATGATTTCGGTTATTGTTTATTATTGCATATTCTGTTATTATGTTAGAATTGGATTGTTTTTATAAAATTGTGGACCAGATTCGTGGTCAGACCATATAATGGTCAAGTTAGGCCAATGTGTGCCTTGGATCCAGTAGTTAGAGCAATGCTGTGTGCCTTGCTCGGGGTTAGTGCGTGACTGATCAGCAGCCTAACCTTGGTTTTAAATTAAAAGTATAATATCCAATTCTAAATCATAATCCATTATTCACTTGATATCATAACCATATTCACCTGATGATCATTATTCTTAGTTTTGTCATTATGACTTGCTGAGCTAGTTAGCTCAGTTGTGCGATGTTGTTTATATTCTTTCCAGTTAAAAAGGAACCAGTTGGTAAAGAGGATCCCCAGTCCAGCGCGAGAGCTAGGGGTTCAGGTTGAGAAAGCTGAGCTAGTAGGCTTCTTTTGGAATAATTTAAGTTTGTAAAAGTTTGTAATAATGTTTAATACTCAGTTTGAGTTTGAAATAGTTGGGATTTGAACGGTTTATAATATATTAGTGTGTGTGGCTTGTGTGCATACTTTAACCTGTTGCGGTCCGTGGTGGTTCGTAAGTAGGGTCACTGCATATATTATTATTATCTTTATTATTGTTACAAGCAGGTTATAATTAAGGTGTGTGTGTGGACCCCAAACTTCTGATCCGGGTTTGGAGGGCGCCACATACTTACTGTTAAGTAAAGCAATGATCCAATCATCCCTCTTTAGCTTGATATATCTACACTCTTGCCCTATTCATCCTCATCCAACTTTGTTGCGGTAGACATAGGTGTAGATGCAGGTGAACAATCAATCATTCCAAACTATTTCAAAAGATCCTTGACATATTTAGTTTGGCTGATGAAGATACCATCACTTCTTTGGCTGGCTTAACGTCCAAGAAAGTAACTCAGTTCCCCCATCATACTCATTTCATATTTACTTTGCATAAGATTGGAGAATCTTTGGCACAACTTCTCATTAGTAGAACCAAAGATGATATCATCCATATAGATCTGAACTAAAATCATATCTACACCATGTTTCTTGTAGAAGAGAGTCTTGTCTATGGTTCCTCTAGTAAAACTGTGCTTCAATAGTAAATCTGATAGTGTGTCATACCAAGCTCTAGGTGCCTGTTTTAGTCCATATAGAGCCTTGAGTAACTTATACACAAAATTTGGAAATTTTGGATCTTCAAAGCCAGGAGGCTGTTGCACATAAATTTCCTCTTCTAGCTCACCATTCCGAAAGGCACTTTTGACATCCATTTGATACACTTTAAAATTTGAATATGCAGCAAATGCTAGAAAAATTCTTATAGCTTCAAGTCTTGTAACAGGAGCAAAAGTTTCATCATAATCAATTACTTCTTCTTGTGAGTAGCCTTTGGCAACCAACCTTGCTTTATTTCCGGTAACTATACCATTTTCATCCATTTTGTTCCTGAACACCCATTTTGTTCCAATAATGCTTTTGTTCTTTGGTGCAGGAACTAACTTCCAGACTTTGCTTCTTTCAAACTGATTCAGCTCTTCCTGCATGGCAGATATCCAGTCAGGATCCAATTGAGCTTCATTAATTTTCTTAGGCTCTACTTGGGACAGAAAACATGCATGTAGGCACTCATTAGCAGTTGCACTTCTAGTCCTCACACCAGAAGTAGGATCACCAATAATTGCTTCTTTGGAGTGACTTCTATCCCACTTTCTTGAATGAATTTGTTGACTTGTGCCTTCATCATTTTCTTCATTATTGGTGTGACTGGTAGATCATTCTTCTCTTTATCCTCCCGAGTTTGTGCTATATTCAGGTGTTTGAGACGAGCTTCCATTCCCATGATTTTCCTATTCAGTAGTCTCTTCATTCATCATTTATTGTGCATTAACTTCATCTTCTCCATCAGAATCACTATCAATGTTGAGGTTTTCAAATGCAAGGGCTTCAGCTTCATTATCATCAAGGCATTCCAAGCCTGGACACTTGTCATCATCAAAAGTCACATCTGTGCTTTCCATGATCTTCTTTTAATCAATCACATAGACTTTGTAGGCTGTTCTTTCAAGTAAATATCCCAGAAAAATTGCTTCAAAGACCTCTGAGTCAAATTTTCCCACATATTCAGTGTCTTTGAAAATGTAACACTTTCTTCCAAACACACGAAGATGCTTTACAATATGCTTTCTCTTGGACATGATTGTGTAGGGTGACTTGCCATGTGACTTGTTAATGAGATATATGTTCTGAGTATAACATGCAGTGTTGATAGCCTCTTCCCAGAAACTTGTTGGCAATTTGGCATCTTGCAGCATTGTTCTAGCAGCTTCAACCAATGTTCTGTTCTTTCTCTCAACTAATCCATTTTTTTAGGTGTCCTGGCAGCTGAGAACTCTTGAACAATGCCTTTGCCTTTGCAGAATTCACTTAGTGTATCATTTCTGAATTCTGTTCCATTATCATTTCTCAGTCTTTTCACACAATTGTAATTTTCAGCCTATTTTTCTATCTTCTTGATGTGCTCATTTATGATATGTGGAGTTTCATCTTTGGAGTACATGAACTCTACCCAAGTGTATCTTGAGAAATCTTCCACCATCACAAGTGCATATCTGTTCCTTGAAATTGATAAGACATTTACCGGCCCAAACAAGTCCAACTGAATAAGCTGCAAGGGTGCACTAATAAAATTCATAGTTTTTGACTTGTGACTATATCTTTTCATCTTTCCTTTTTGAAAAGCTTCACAGACTTCAACTTGAGCAAACTCCAGCTTGGGCATATCTCTCACCAACTCCTTTTTGACTAAGTTGTTAATTGCCTTGAATTTCAAGTGAGACAGCTTCTTATGCCATAACTTGCTTTGTTCTTCTGATGCCTTGGTGTAGAAGTAGCAAATACCATCTTTATTTGTTGAGTCCAAGTCTGCAACAAACAAGCTTCCTTTCCTTGCTCCTTTCAGAGCAATTTTACCAGTTTTCTTGCTGATAAAGGTTCATTCTTCTTTGTTGAATAAAACTTCAAAGCCTTTGTCTGCAAATTGGCTAACACTGAGAAGATTCACCTCAAGACCAGCTACTAGTACTACATCATCAATGACAACATTTTCAGAAACAATCTTGCCATATCCATTGTGAATCCTTTCCTGTTGGCTCCAAAGCTCACCAATGGGCCAACTTTCTCCTCAAACTGTGATAACAGGGCCTTATCACCTGTCATATGTCTAGAACATCCATTGTCAATGATCCATATGACTTTCTTCACTTTTCCCTGCACACAATGAGATTCAGGTGTGTTTAGTGACCCAGGCAGTGTTGGGAACTTTCTTCTTGTTAACTGATTTAACAAAAGTGGAGTGATTTGTTTCAGATAAAATAGAATTCAATGATTGTTGTGCACTATCCCTTTCTGATGTAGACTCAATTTTTGATTCTTTAAGATCTACTCTCAGTTTGTGGCAACTTTTCATCACTTTCAAGTTACAGGGGATGCAGTCAAACTTATCACAAAATGAGTACGGATTATTTAAATCTGTTTCATTGTATTTGCAAGCTCCTTCTGTTGGCTTACTAACACCCTTTTTACAAAAGTGAGTTAGATGATTTGTAGAACCACATTTTCCACACTTCTTTCTAGGAACATATGCAATATAGGCCAGATTATTGATTTTGGTTATCCCCTTTCTCCCATTTCTATTTTTCTTCTTCTTTCTTGCATCTTCAGTCTTGGTTTCTTTGACATGAGTCTTGGTACTTTGATTATCCATAAGATTTTCTTTAGCCTTGGAAGATTGAGTTGAACTTGCATTTTTCTTTTCATTGTCCTCATCTGTAATTTCTTGCTTGATGATCAATTCTTCTCCACTGAAGTTTACTTTCCAAGTCTTAAACACAGGTGACCCAACATTTCTCAGCATTGCTGGAACATTTTCACTCTTTATTGATTTTCCTCTATCACCGGTGTTTTTCTTTTTGCTTTTTTAAGGCATCATAATCAAGACCAATAGCAATGTTTGCACATGGTTTATTTTTCTCATGGTAGTGACCAACCAATTCAGATGCATTCTTGAAGGACTTTAACTTTACTTCACTTTTCTCCAGTTTTTCCCTTAGCACAGCCTCAATCTCATTTGCACATTTGAGCTTGTTTTTCAGATAGCCATTTTCTTGTTTCAAGGCTTCAAGCTCCACTGTCAACAATTCAGCTTCTTATTTTTCACTTTCAAGCTTCTCATTTAACTTTGTTAGTCTGCTAACTTCTTCATTAGCAGCAACCATGCTTGTATGAATGTGAAACATTTCTATTCTCATCTTTTCAATAGTTTCTTTATATTGATTCACATTTAAATCAGTGGAGGTAAGAGTTGGTACCTGTGATTTAGATGAGGATGACTCTCCTTGCTCCAAGGCCATGAGTGCATAGTTTCCTAGTTCTTCATCTTCATCATTTTCAGAGTCATCCCAACTTTTTACCTTCTGCAATATAAGCTTTGCTTTGCTATTTCTTCAGAAGAGCTTCATATTTTGCTTTAAGTTCAAGATAAGCCTTATCTTTCTTTGCTTATAAGGTTTCTTGCATTCTGTAGCAAAGTGGCTTAGTTCATCACAACTGAAGCACCTTATATTAGATCTGTCAATAGATCCAGTTTTGTAGCCACTCTTTCTATCAGAATTGTACTTTCCTTTTTCCTTCCAGCTATTATTTTTGCTAAAAGGTTGTCCTTTACTTTTGAAGTATCTTGGTTTCCTTACTCTAATGTTAGAGAATTTTCTAGCCAGATAGGCCATTGACTGATCTAGCTCATCCAGTTCTTCAAGAGTATAGAACTCATCATTTTCCAATTCTAGTATGACTTGCTCCTATGAATCAATTGTTCTCTGCTCACTTGTTGAGGCAACTGGAATATGAGATCATGGTTCATCATTAGATGTTTGACCTTCGTTTACTATTAAAGCACTTGAGCCATCTACAACATGTCATTGGCCAGATCTCAATGATTGCCTTTGAATCATCTCTAGTTCATATGTTTTGAGAATTCCATATAGAACTTTCAGAGTTATTCTGCTCAAGTCTCTTCCTTCCCTGATTGCTGAGATTTTCTGTTCCAAATGGCCAGGAAGAGTAAGCAAGAACTTTAGATTCACCTTTTCAGCTTCATAGTATTTGTCATGAAGCTCGAGTCATTTATCAGCTTATTGAATCTTTCAAACACATCAGTAATGCTTTCCTTAGACTTAGCCATGAAACCCTCATACTGTGAAATCACTATCCTTCTTTGATTAGATCTAACCTCCTCAGTTCCTTCACAGTGTATTTCAATCTTCTCCCATATTTGCTTGGCAGTGTCACAGTTAATAATATTATTGTACATCACATTGTCAAGTGACTCAATCAATATCAATTGGAAGCTGCTATCCAGGGAGACTTTCTCCTTTTCAGGGTCAGAATACTCAGCTGGATCTTTTAGAGCATAATGAGCCGGTATGACCATGTCTTCATCTATAGATTCCTCAACTCTTACGATAGGAATGAAGGGTCCATTCTTGAGAATCTGAATATAGAATAGACTGGCCATCTTGATAAACATCATCATTTTATTTTTCCAAAGAATGTAGTTAGCTTTGTCAAAGGTAGGAATTCTGATGCTACTGATTTTCTGTGTATTCATTCTTCCAAGATCTTGAATTTGTTTACTTTCAGATTTTGCACTAATACCACTTGTTAGGTAATGAATCACACACAAAGGGGGGGTGAATGTGTGTTTCTGATTTTAGGCTTTTCTTGAAAGTTAATGGTTGAACAAAGTAAATTAAATCTTGTATAGAAAAGTGTTCATGCATAATCTAAACTTGCAGAGAATAAAGAACACAAATCTTCAAAACTCACTTAATTTTTATATTAAAAATTAAGACTGTTTTGCTACAAAATTTCTAAGCTCTTTGATGTTAAATAGCCCAGCTTCTTCTTGAGAGTGATACAAGAGATTTGATCTAAATTTTTACTTCTAACTAGAGGATCAGTGTTAACTTTATAACTCAGTTAACTACTTGTTTACATAGTGGATAATAAACATGCTATTAGCTTTTCTAAACTGTCACTTGTCATTTCTATTTATAGAAAAGCAGATCTTCCATTTCTAGCCTAGCATATCTTTAGCATCCCGTGTTTACTTTAATCTTCCTATGTCAGTTAATCTTTGCCATTGATCTTGCACACTCTTCAAGCTGCTTTTTGTAGACTTGGCAATCCAGCTGTTGGATTGTTTGTTGATTGTTTATCTTTGATATTGAACTGATCTGCAATTCTGTACTTTAAGACTGTACCTCGAGATCTCCAGTTTGAATTAATAGCACACTTGACATCTCGATAAGTACATAGGCTTATCGAGATCTCTAGCACTCCATATTGAGTTTGACTTGTAGAGGTCTTCAGCTTGTCGAGATCTCTAGTCTTCATATCTTCACTTTGACTTATCGATAACTTTGAGTTCTCTAATGAATGAATGACTTGATATCTTTTTGAGTTCTCGAGTAGCTTTCCTGACTTCTCCACTCCCGATGGATATTGCTCATCCCTCGAGTAGATATTTCTCATCCGTTGAGTAGATGTTGCTCATTCATCGAGTAGATATATTGCTCATCCGTCGAGTAGATATTGCTCATCCGTCGAGGCTCATCCGTCGGTACTCTCTGGAGTTCTCGAATGACTTCTCTATAACATTGAATCTGTGACTTGTAGAGATCTTTGACTTAGAATATTTTTCTCCAAAATAGATTTATTCAACTCCAAGATTCTTCAAAATCCTTCTGAGGCATGATCTTCTTGATCTTCTTCCAGATAGAATCCTTAGGCTTGATACTGTTTTAGGAAAAAGACTCCAGTCTGCTTCCTTGAATTTTTATAGACTTTTAGTGTTACAAGTACAAAATGCAAATTTTGATAACAATACAACTTACTTAGGGTTGACCCCAAGCTTAACTCATTAATCTTCTACTCAGATCAGGTGTCCATTTGATTTGCTTCATACTATGATCAGAGATGCTAATGACATTGTTAGCTCCAGTAATCTTTGACATCATTTAATATATATTACAGTTAGGAATATGTTTTGAACTTGATGATAAGTTGAACAAAACATCTTAGTAAATTTAATTTAGTTTCTTTGTACCTCTAGACGGATGTTTAAATATAGTCCTGACGGAAGAACTTTATAGTCCTGACGGATGACAACTGAACATCCATCGAGAGTGTAGCTTATGTAACAATAAGTCTTGTAGCACATGCTTGCAAATAACATTGTATTAGTAGATGTTGTAGGATTCTTTAAGTCATGTTGACTACTAGATTGAAATGCAGAATAGGTTGGATAATTGTAAATATAAGATGTCTTGTAATTCTGTATAAGTGAAATAGAGTCAAGTGGCAGAAAGGCTCCCGATGGATGATCTACAAAGGTTCCCGACAGATAATCGACAAGGCTCCCGACGGATGACCAACATAGTCCCGACGAATGATCATATTCAAAATAATAGTTGACAGTGACAACGCAGTCACATACGTCGGGTGTTTGCAAATGGAATGTGACAGCCTAATTGCAGGATTTAGAGAATAAAGAAGCATTACCATTTCCATGCAATTACGAAGATATTCAAAGATGCTAGATAAAGTAATGAAGTAACATGGAATTAGACTAGAAACAATCTTTTGTTTTACTTGTTTGACTTTTTATCATGTAACTTTATAGTATATAAACCAAGTGTAGCTAGTAGAACAAAAAGAACTAAGAAAGCATTATTTTCAGAGAGGTAGATAAAGCTGTATTTGTTAAGCATCTCTTTGTAATTCTGTAAGTTCACTTGTAAGCAGCTGTGTGCTATTCAAGCATCACAGAGTTCTTATCTTTATATATATATATATATATATCTGGTGGATAAGTTCAAATCCACCTGAAAGTTTTAAAGCCTTATGTTTTTATTGCTTTGTGTTTTGAGTTCTATTTTACTTTCATTCCGCACTTCTTGTAAAATCAAACACAGTTATATACTCCCTCAGTCCCTTCCAATTGTTTACATTTCTGAGGAAGTGTCCAGCACGCATTTTAAGGTGCATAAAAAGTATAGTTATGTAACTTATTTTTACAATTTTCTTTTTCTGAATAAAAGTTGAATGTTTTAATTTTTATTCAGAAAAACAAAATTGTAAAAAAAATTACAGAACTATACTTTATATGTCCCTTAAAATGCGTGTCGGGCACTCTCTAAAAAATGTAAACAATTGAAAGGGACGGGGGGAGTATTAAGTAAGAACATTCTTAAAATCAGAAAAAGAAGCTAGAATTACATTCAACCCCCCTTCTGTAATTCTTTTTACATTGATTGGGAATACCAATTGCAATCAGAGCAAGCTCTTGAAGAACAAAGAGTTTAAAGATCACAACAATTAACAAGATGAACAGAAAAGATGTTGGAGTAAAGATTCTATTTCTGGACAAAGACAACTATCACCATTGGAAGGTGAAGATGCACCTACATCTCCTATCTCAAGATGAAGCATATGTGGACTGCATTGAGAAAGGTGCACATGTCCCTATGAGAGCTGCTACAGAAAATGAAGCATCAGTCCCAAAACCATAAGCAGAATGGCCAGATCCAGACAAAGAACAAGTTCAAAAGGATAAAAAGGCCATGAACATTCTGTTTAATGGTGTTGACAGTGATATGTTTGACAATATCATAAACTGCAAGACTTCTAAGGATGTATGGGATACAATTCAAGTTCTATGTGATGGAACTGAGCAAGTAAGGGAGAACAAGATGCAACTCTTGATTCAACAATATGAGCATTTCTATAGTGAAGAAGGTGAGTCACTCACTGACATTTTCAGTAGGTTCCAAAAAGTACTGAATGCTCTAAAACTGTATGGAAGGGTCTATCAAACAAAAGACTCAATCCTCAAATTTCTTAGATCTCTACCAAAGGAATGGAAGCCTATGAAAGTCTCATTGAGAAATTCTCAAGATTACAAGAAGTTCACCTTAGAAAGACTGTATGGTATCCTAAAGAAATAGAGCAAGATGATAAGATGGAGAAAGGAAGAAAGAAGGGAGGGTCCATTACACTAGTTGCTAAGCAAGAAAAGGAGAAGGAGATAAAGGTTGAAGCTGTTGAATCTGCACCAAACTAAAAAGTTTGTGAAGGCAAAGGAAATGGACTAGTAGCTGAGCATGAAGACCAGCTTAGTCAAGATGACATGGATGACATAGATGAGCATCTTGCTTTTCTATCCAAGTGATTTTCCAAGCTCAAATTTAAGAAGAATTTTGGAGCAGCTAAGCCAAACAGAAACATGGTTGATAAGTCTAAATTCAAGTATTTCAAATGTGGCTTGGCAGGTCATTTTGCTAGTGAGTGTAGAAAGCCTGATTCTGGTAAAAAGAAGTTTGAGCCTGTTGATTATAAGCAGAAATATTTTGAGTTGCTCAAACAAAAGGAAAGGGCTTTCATCACACAAGAGAATGACTGGACTGCAGATGTATTAGAAGATGATGAAGACACAAGCTATGTCAATCTAGCACTTATGGCCAAATCAGATGATACAGAGACAAGTTCATCAAGCAATCAGGTAATCACCACCAACCTAGCTCATTTATCTAGAGCTGAGTGTAATGATGCCATAAATGACATGTCTACTGAGTTATATCACCTGCGTGTTACTCTTAAGTCTCTCACTAAATAAAATAATAAAATTAAAGAGAACAATGTGTTTTTATGTGAAAGAAACAATGTGCTAGAGACTTAATTTGTTGAGTTTGAAAAATTGAAAATAGAATGCAAGATTGCTAAGGATGAACTAACTGAATCCTTAAAGAAAGAGGAAATTTTAAGAAAGCAACTTGAACGAGAACAAGAAGTGATTAAGGCATGGAAATCATCTAGAGATGTCCATGCTCAAATCACTAAAGTTCAAGGTATAGAATCTTGTTGTGATGCAGCCTGGAAAAAGAACAAGGAGAAGCTTGATTCAAATCTAGTTGAAGGACTTTCAACTGATGTGGATTCGACGGATGATGAAAATTATCCGTCGAATAATCAGAAGGATCATCCTTCGAGAGATAATGAGCCACATCCATTGAGTATAAGTAAACTAGTTAGCAAAGCTAAACTAGCTAAGTTGAATGAAAAGTATGGATCAGTTTCTATAAACTTTGTTCCAAGAGAAACAAGTCAAGTGAATAAGAACAAAAGAGTCAATATAGGTCATCTTTCTATCAAGCAATTGAATGACAGATTGGAGAAAATTGAAGTGAAAGCATAGTCAAAGAGGAAAAATAATAGAAATGGGAAACTAGAATTAACAAACATACCAACTACACACCTGATAAATATGTACCAAGAAAAATCTGTGTTAAGTGTGGTAGTGTTAATCATTTATCTGTTAATTGCAAACTTTCTATGCCTACTCCTATGTCTGCACCACCTTCATTTCCCAGCATGCCTACAATGCCTGTCCATGTTTTGTCTGCACAAAATTTGAATGTACAGTATGCTAACATGTCATTTGCATAAAATCCATATTATGCTGCATTTAGTATGCCAAAAATGCCATTTAGCATGCCTTACTGGAATAACATGTTTGCACATAGTATACCTTTTCATGTTAATCAACATGTGCATGATAATTCTGCAATAATGAATGGTTTCAATGGTCCAACTCAAATGACAAAGGATGAATATGAAATACCCAAGTCAAATGAGGTCAAACCTAAGAAATCAACTAATAAGGCGGCACCCAAGGAAACTTGGGTACCAAAATCAACTTGATTTGATTTTGATGTGTGCAGGGAAACAAAAAGAATCTTTGGTATCTGGATATTGGTTGCTCAAGGCACATGACTGGAGATTCTACCCTGCTCACTGGTTTTAGAGAAAGAGTTGGCCCAAGTATTACTTTTGGAGATGACAGCAAGGGTTATACTGTGGGATATGGCTTGATTTCAAAAGATAATGTCATCATTGAGGAAGTTTCCCTAGTGGATGGTCTCAAGCACAATTTGTTGAGTATCATCCAGCTTTGTGATATGGGCAACTCAGTTACATTTAATGCAGAAGCCTGTGTTGTGACTAACAAGAAGAGCAACAAAGTGGTTCTTAATGGAGTGAGAAAAGGTAATGTGTATCTAGCTAACTTCAACTCAATAAATGCAGAATCTGTAACTTGTCTTCTCAATAAAGCAAGTCAAGATGAAAGCTGGCTATGGCACAAGAAGTTGTCCCATCTAAACTTCAAGACCATAAATGAGCTAGTCAAGAAAGAATTGTTTAGAGGTATTCCTCAAGTGGAGTTTTCAAAGGATGGATTGTGTGATGCCTGCTAGAAAGGAAAGCAGATTAAAGCATCATTCAAAAAGAAGCTTGAATCCTATATTGAAGAACCTTTACAGTTACTTCACATTGACTTGTTTGGACCAGTAAATGTGTTATCTATCTCAAAAAGGAGATATTTCCTAGTAATTATGGATGATTTTTTAAAGTTCTGTTGGACATATTTTCTAAAGTCCAAAGATGAGGCTAGTGAAATCATCACCAATCACATAAGGCAAGTTAAAAATCATCCTGACTTCAAGGTTAGAAGAATCAGGAGTGACAATGGAACTGAGTTCAAGAATTCTGTGATGAGAGTATTTTGTGAAGGGTATGGAATCATGCATGAGTTTTCTACAACAAGAACTCCACAATAAAATGGTGTGGTGGAAAGGAAGAATAGATCACTCATTGAAGCTGCAAGAACTATGCTTGAAGAATCAAGGCTGCCAACTTACTTTTGGGCAGAAGTTGTGAATACAACATGTTATAATCAGATTATCTCTTTGATCAATCAAGCAAAAGGCATGACTCCATATCAGATATTCAAGAATAGGAAACCAACTCTAAATTTTCTTCATGTCTTTGGATGCAAATGCTACATTCTAAGGAATCAAACTGAACAACATGAAAAGTTTGATACTAAAGCAGATGAAGGAATATTTATTGGATATGCTATTGGAAAATCATATAGAGTCTACAATCTTAAAACAAACATTTTTATGGAATCTGTACATGTTGTGTTTGATGATAAGAAGATTGATGGACTAAAAGATGAAGGTTTCCATGATAGCCTCAAATTTGATAATGTTGAGATAATTTGTGATGACAGTGATGATGATAGTGATCAAGAAATAGTGGCTAAGGATAATGCAGAAAAGACTATCTTCAATGATGCACAAAATTCAGCATCAGTCGAGTTACATAATGCATCATCCATCGGTAGACAATTAGCTTCATCCGTCGGGATACAAAGTGCATCATCCGTCGGAACAATGAGAGAAGCTGAGAGTAAAAATAGATCACTTACATAAAGAACTCCTTTTTCAAATCAAAGATCCACAAACTCAGGGGGAGTTTCTTCTAATCAAAACTCAATAACACATCAAGAGAATGATGAGGCCTCTTCATCTAGAGCTAATCTACCACAACAGAGAAAATGGACTAGAGATCGCCCTTTTGAACTCATTATTGGTGATGTATCCTCTAGAGTTCAAACAAGAAAAGCAACTCAAGAAGAATGTATCTATAACGGCTTTCTCTCAAAAGAAGAACCAAAGAAAGTAGAAGAAGCTCTGTTGGATCCTTATTGGGTTTTAGCTTTGCATGAAGAGCTAAACCAATTTGAAAGGAATAAAGTATGGAAGCTGGTACCCAAGCCTAAAGGAAAGAATCCAATTGACACAAGTGGGTATTTAGAAATAAGATGGGTGAAAATGGCATAGTTGTCAGGAACAAAGCTAGATTGGTTGTTAAGGGTTATTGTCAACAAGAAGGAATAGATTTTGATGAAACTTTTGCTCCTGTTGCAAGACTTGGAGCCATCCGAATTTTCTTAGCCTATGCAGCCCATGCCAATTTCAAGGTCTATCAAGGATTTCAAAAGTGCAATTCTGAATGGAGATTTGGAGGAGGAAGTATATGTCAGTCAGCCTCCTGGCGTTGAAGATCCAAATTTTTCAGAATATATCTACTATCTTTTGAAAGCACTTTATGGATTGAAGCAAACACCTAGAGCCTGGTATAACACTTTGTCAAAGTTTCTCTTAGAAAATCATTGCACAAGAGGTACTGTTGATAAAATTTTATTCTTTAGAAATGTTAATGGCTCTAGTATACTTGTTCAAATTTATGTAGATGATATTATATTTGGCTCTACAGATGAAAAACTTTGCAAAAAGTTTGCCAAATTGATGCAGAGTAAGTATGAAATGAGCATGATGGGAGAACTAAATTACTTTCTTGGTTTACAAGTTAAGCAAGTTAGTGATGGAATATTTATTAGTCAAACCAAATATATTTACGATCTTGTAAAGAAGTTTGATCTAATGGATTGCACATTTGCAAAAACTCACATGGCCACTACAACTAAGCTTGAATTAAACACTACTGAAAAGTCTGTGGATATTTTAAGCTATAGAGGCATGGTTGGCTCTCTTTTATATTTAACATCTAGTAGGCCAGATATAATGTTTGCTACTTATCTTTGTGCTAGATTTCAGGCTGATTCTAAATAGTCTCATTTAATAGCTATAAAGAGAATTTTTAGATATCTCAAGGGAACACCAAAACTTGGCATTTGGTACCCTAAAGATTCTGGTTTTCATCTAACTAGTTATTTAGATGCAGACTATACAGGGTGTAAAATTGATAGAAAAAGCACTACAAGAACCTATCAATTTTTAGGAAACAAGCTAGTATCCTGGTTCAGTAAAAAGCAAAATTCAGTCTCTACTTCTACAGCCGAGGCTGAATATATTGCTGCTGACAGTTGTTGTGCACGGATTCAATGGATGAAAAACCAATTGTTGGACTATGGTCTGCAAGTGGACAGAATTCCTATTTTCTGTGATAACACAAGTACAATTGCCATTAGTGAAAATCCAGTACAACATCCAAGACAAAGCACATAGACATCAAGTACCACTTCATTAGGAAACATGTAATGAATGGTACTGTGGAACTTCATTTTGTTCCAAGTGAGAAGCAACTTGCAGATATCTTTACCAAGCCACTTGATGAATCCACCTTCTTTAGGTTGGTAAGTGAGTTAGGTATGCTTAATTACTCTTAAATTATTTTTGATTATCTTGCTAGTTGAAATGCAGCCAGAAATTTAATTGATTTTTCTGTTTTGAATAAAAACTTGGCCAAGTCAAAATCTACATCTCGACGGATGTTTATTATCCATCGAGTTTGATCATCCATCGAAATAGAATAGCCTGGTAAAAATCAATTACTTTTCTGGATTATTTTAAACCCGACGGATAATTGCTTTATTCCCATCCGTCGAATTATCAACATCTTAGTCGTTAAAGTTCTGAACATTATCCATCAGATTGACTTACAGTCTGTAAGTATATCACGATGGATAATTGACAGAATTTTGACAGTTTTTTTAACTTTTAAAATGGCTATTTTGGGCAATTTTTATTGGGTCTTTAATTTTTACCTTTAATTTTTATCCCATTTTATCTGAGAATACATAAAAGCCTTATTCCAAGTTCATTATAGCTTTTATCTATCTCTATTGCAATTAACTGCTCTCTTCTTCCTCAAAGCAAAACCCCCTTTCTTTCTACAACTTTTCTTGCTTAACAATGGCAGTAGTCTTCAAGTTCATGTCCCATACATGATTTATTTAGATAAGAACAGCTTTGTGGCTCTTGTGAACAAAGAAATTGCAGCGTATGAAGATTATCTCAAAATGATGGATTTTGTGAAGGGATGCAAGCTTAACTATGCCATGCTGGAATCACCCACAATTTACTGTGAAGTTGTGGAGGAGATGTGGACTACTGTTGTGTATCAGGCAACTGACAAAACAATAACTCTCTCCATTAAAGGTAAGGAATTTTGCATTAACAGTGATACTATTCAAGCATGCTTTAAAATTCCTGAAAAAACTACTACTAAACCACACACAGATGTTGATTTAGTTAACTTACATAATTATATTGGCTATGCACTTCCTACCACTAAGTTAAGTGAGATTAGAAGGCTAGGTCTTAGGAAAGAGTGGAGTTTTCTATATGATGTAGTTACCAAGATTTTTTCTGGAAAGATAAGCAACTTTGATTCTATAAATACTACCATGCTTAACATGCTCTACATGCTACTTATTGAAAATTACTATAATTTTAGTGATGCTATCATGTTTGAGTTAGGCTACAAGTTAGGGGAGATTAAAAAGAGATCTAGAAATGTTTATTATGCTAGATTCTTTATGATTATTGCTAACCATATTTGTGAGGATCTTGTGATTTAGAACCCAACCAATAAACTGGATTATTGGGTTCAAGAAAGAAGAATAATTACAGATTTAAACAGAGTTGATCACCACAACGAGGTGCCCCTTATTTATTTTCCTATCATGGAAGGCTCTCAGGTAAGTGAGGTAAATGCATTTGTCCCTACTCTTTCTAGCTCTCAAGTTTCTTTGCCATTGACTGTGGCTATGGCATCTGTGTCAATGACCCAACAGATGCCTACCCAAGCCACAAAATCCAAACCTTCAAAATCCAAATCAAAGAAACCACACTCTGGTGTCCCTCAAAAGATGCCAGTTTCAAAATCTACCAAAAGCAAAGAGGGGAGTGTGAAGGTGGGAAAGATTGGTAAGGGACAGGGTGAACATAAAAGAAACCCTAAGAATAAGGATGGTGAGGTGAGTGTACCCAAACCTAGCCACATCACTCCTAACAAACTGTGGTGCTTAATAAGGAAATTAGCACATCTCTAGTTTCATCCTCTCAAAAGGATGCTACTATTGAAACAAGCTCCTAACCAGGAGCACAAGTCAAAAGGGCTCGGGACACAGACTCACCACAAACTTATACAAGAAATAAGAAATCTAGAAAACTTGGGGATGCACAGGGATATCACACAGTGCAAACTGCAGCTAAAGACTCAGTCACTGCACCTTCTCAAACTCAGTTTGATGTGACTCCAATAAATGTGGAGTCACAGCCAAAATCTTTAACAATAGAAGCACCAAACACACAAAACTCTCCCACCAATTCTATGGATGTGGATATGATTCACACATCAATCCCTGATTCTCCTTCTTTAACTCTGTTTGAGAAGCCAAAACTCAGTACAAGTGAGCATCATCTTCTAGATGATTTGTTGGCCCACTTGCCAATTCTTTCAGGAACTATTGAGACTTCTGTGCCTAAATTATCATCAATCTGCACAGAGTCCATAATAGTTTCCACTCCAAACTCTATCATTTCTTCTATTCCGATGGATATTATTCATCCGTCGGCTAGTGATTGTATCCCGACGGATGTGCCTAACAGCAGTCATTCGTCGGCTATCCTAACTACTACCCCGATGGATGTTCCTCATCCGTCGGTACTCACTATACAAGATGAATTTTGAACAATTGTTACAAGTGTAGATGAGCTAGTGGTTGTACAATCACTCCTAGGATTGAGGGAAAAGAGTGAACAGAGTGAGAGGCTGAGTTGCTCTTAGAAAAAAGGAGAGGAAAAGAGAGAAATTATGCAGGGTATTTCTTCCATCCTGGAAAAAGTGAGTGAGGGGAGTTCCACCTTAGTAGGTGAATGTGAGGGTGTGAGGGTGGTGAGCTAAGGGGAGCCCTCGATGCAAGAAAATAGAGAAAATGAGAGAAATGAAGGTACATGAGATATAAGGATGGAAGTCATTGCTAGTGAGTCAATAAATGTCAATGATGCAGAAAAGAAGAGACTATTTCAGCAAGAATATCAAGCTATCATAGATTCTATGTAATACCCCAACTTTTCAGAAAATAGTTATACTTAAATATTCAGCTAAACTCCAAATTCAATCCATAATAAGAATAAGTTTCTAGTTTTTCATAAAATTCTAAAATCCGAGACAGAAATAAAATCATCTTAGCTGAAAATAAAGCAAATCCTGGGAGACGCAGCTCCAATACAAACATAATTACTAAAATATTATTCCAAAGCAAGCTCAAATCAAGTCGACCTTTAAGATGTCCCAAAAGCTAAGCACCTGAAAATTTGTGAGTAATGAGCCAAGAGCCCAGCAAAAAAACAATTCTACACTAGTGGATCAAGTATCATAATTTTATAAAACAAAAATCATTTTCCGAAATCCATATGTCATAAGATATAAAATTCCACAGCTCGCTAAGGCCACAAATACCTGGTGACACAGTATCAAAAGTTCATAATTTCTGTCAATAATGCGCCCCTTACTAAGGTATCATAGAGCGTGCGCTCCTGAAGGCATCATAAGTAGCACTCCCTAGTAAGGTATCAAAGGCTAGTTCCGGAACTATACGCAATTACTAACTGGTTCATAAGTCAGAGCTCACTGGGAATTCTTATTTCTAAAATAGGGTACTTATCCATACATTTTAAAATAAAAGCAGTGCAAAAATATTTAAAAAATTTCAAAATAAAATAAAGTGTGAAGAGTTAACTTACCTTACTGGGCTAATGATGGTCCAAAATATTTCCAAGTAATTCCTATATTTAAGTGAACCAAACAAAGATAATTACTAACCTAATTTATACAAGTAGAGAAAATACCTTAAATCCAATCTGAAAATATCATGCTAAGCAGCAATGTCACAGATTAATACATGTTAGAATTATGTACCCTAACATGCTTACAAAAGAACAGAGTAATTAGTTGACAATAAAATAAAACAAAGTAATAGGCTGGCAATACAAAATTATAAACAAAACAAACTTTAAGATTTTAAAACATAATTTAGATAGTGTAAAACAATAAATAAGTAATAATAGTTTTTCATTCATCAAATAAAATATTTACTAACTCTACTATATTATATAAATTAAGCCAAATACATTAATAACACGTAATTAATGTATACATAATGATGAAAATAAATATGCAAACATTACCAGACACATTAAACTTACAAGATGTATAAAACTTTGAAAAATAAATAATAAAAACATGTGTAAATTTTACATTAACTAATATAAAATTAATAAACACATTATTAAAGTCTAGACATAATATATTTAGTATAATAACATGTCAAAAGAATACCAATTCATTTTATTTTACCACTCACTAATAAATTATATATGACTACCCAAATTAGTTAATATATAATAATAGCAATAATGATAACAATACATAATAATAATAATAATATTAATAATATATGCAGGTTAGTGAACATATTATATACAATAATATTACAATAAAACATATCCCTGCACACGAGTATATAATTATATTCAATAACAACATAAATTATTAACCTGATACTTTGCAGACACCTACATAATTTAATAAAATCATAAGATTCCTACCATAAATCATCTTATCTAAGATAAATTACTAATTTAAAAATATGGTACTTAAATATTTAACAAATTACATACCAAGTACATATGAACTAATTAACAAATATCAATATCTAATAGCATGTATAAATCACGTATTATTAAATCAGCAAGTATGCAAGCATTTGAAAGAACTTGACATCCATGTAAATTAAATGTATTAGAGTGAGTATAAAAAAGTGAGAAAACACATTTTAAAAGAAAGGTAGAAGAAAACAGAGAGAATGAGGAGTACCTGATAAAGAAGATGTTGTTCAATAAATAAACTAGCTGAGACACGTATATTTATTTATAAATTTGACGTAGTGCCCTCCTATTATGACGGTTAGTTATCACCCACTATTTTTTAAATGACCCATATCTTATCTCTGAATAACGTGTTGTTGTTTTTTTTGACCAAGTAAAAATAGACATGTAAGCATATAAAATTTTATGTAATTGTTTTAAAGATATTTTAAAACATAAAGAAATGTATTATTCAAATATATATTTTTTAAGATCTTGCATAAGTATGTATATGGATCCACTCTATTTAATAAATATTTATTTTTACAACTATAATTAACTTAATTTATATATATATATTTATTTACAAAGAAAAATATTGGTTATTACATTCTATTTCCTTGGATGCTGAGACATTTACTCATCCTGTTCCAGCTTATCAAACTCTAGCTGGACAGGGCAATGAGGATGCTGAAAGGATGCTCAACTTGGTGCACACTACTGCTTCTATGCAAAGGGCCAAGGATGCCATCACAACCATGCCACCCACAACTGGTGATGACATTAATTATAGAACTGGTGGTTCTGAGGATTTATTTGGGGATGAAGATGATGATGAAGAAGGATGCATGGACATAGGGGGAGAAACAGGGCTTAGCTCAAGGTCAAACACTCCATTTTGGGTGTTTTCCAAAGAATGTAATGAGCAGCATTTCAAGTCTACTCTCTTTCATATCATTCAACAAACTCAGACAGCTCTTCAAGCTACAACCAATGCCAACACCAAGAAGCTTCTTCAAGCACATCTCAATTCTCTTCATCCGCACCAAATTCAATCTCTTCAACACAATATGGATGTCACTGCAATTAAAACAGAAATTGATCAAGTCAAGAAGGATGTTTCTGAGAGACTGAATGCTAAATTTCCCAATACAACCATGCTTGAAACCAACAGACAACTAAGGAAAAACTCTAATCTGGCCAGCAAAAGTGGACTCCTTGGATACAAGACTCAAAACCTTGGAAGCTTCCATCAATGCAATCCATTTACATCAAGCTCAACAAACTTAGTTGCTTCAAAAGCTATTGGTTGCATAAAATTCTACCTCTACTCAACTTGATGCTAACAAAAAGGGGGAGAAAGACCTAATTGTTCCAGTTAGCCAAGAGGAGCCAACAAGTGAGGGGGAGAATGTGCTAAACATACAACTCAGTCAAGTAATTATGCCAGAAATTACTTTTCTTAAGCCACCAGTCTTGGATAGTATTAATCTGATCCAGATAGCAGCTGCTAAGTTGGAATCAAATGAAAAATTCAAGAAACTTGATGTCGCAGCAGTTGAGAAGGAACTGGATGAAAAATGGAAGAAAATTGATGAAGATATAGTAAAGAAGTTTGGTCTAATTGAGAAGAAAGACAAGGTCTTTTCTCACTTCTCTCAATTAAGACAAATTTCTGCAAATGAAATGAGTCTGGATAATTTGGAAAAGGGCCAACCTTCATGTATAAAGTCTCCAAAAGCCAACTTGGTTTTGAAGCCCAAAAGAAATTATCCAAAGTCATCTGACAAGAACCCCTTGGACCTTATGTTTGAGACTCCAAGGACATATGAAAAGAAGCTGTTGTCAAGGTCCATTGCATTCTTCAAAGATCCAACTGACTCAGTACTAAAGAGAAGAATTGCTAAAATCTACAGGAATGGGAAATAAACTTGTGTGGTGGCTGGACACCCTCAGTTTGCAGAAGCTAAGAAGGAAGAAAAGGAGAGAATAAAGTAAGAAAAGAAGCAAGCTACTTTAGATGCTAAGAAACTCAAACAGAAGAAAAGGCAAGCTGCTATAATAGCCAACCTTCAAGCTGTGAAAATTGCAACTGAGATTTTTAAGAAATAACCTGTGGTAGCTGAAGATCAGGATCAGAAAATGTATAAGGAACCTCAATAGATAAGGAAGTTCAGATACAAAATCCTTCCCAAAAGAAGATTGGACTCCAATGATGATAACATGGAAGATTACATTCCCAACAAGTCTACATCTACAACTCAAACATCCAAGCCCCCAGTGGTCCACGATGAATTTAAGGTGGATCCTACAAAGAACTTTCATGGTGAGCCAATAGTTCCCAAGGATGAGCCTATAGACTGGGATAGTTTGCCTCTTCCTGAGCTTAATTTACCAATCTTCAACAAGTTAAAGAAGACAAAGACAAGAGCAATCAATAAGGTCAAGCCTGTGAAACTCAAAACCAAAACCTTAAACAAAACTCAACCAACTGTCAACAAGAGAGATCTTCTATATATCTGTGACATCAAGGAGTTTTTAGATATTAATATCTACATGGATGAACTAGAAGAAGTGAGAGCAATTGATACTCACAGGAATCTCCCTGAAAGACTGGTGTTCAAATACAAGGGTGGGAAAGAGATCATATGGCCCCTTCACAGGATTCTTCAAGAAAGATGTTCTGTTTTGATAAAAATCTTCTCATCATTCAAGAAAAATTTTGGTTTCAATGTGACTTCCAAGAGAATGATACTAAAGAAAATAGAAGAACTAAGGTGCAGCAAAGCCTCAAATACACTCCCAAGGACTCTATCAATTCCCTTCACAGGAAATAGAGTGCACTTGAGGCCTTAATGGTTGATGGAATTCATGGATGAAAAAGGTGTTAGAAGATTTTTCAGACTGGATGATCAATTGAGCATCTCAAGCAATGAGACTCTATTGGAAATGCAAGAAAAGTTGGATCTATCAAATACTGAAGAACTTGAATTTCACAGACAACTCCAAAATCAAATAGAAGAAAATAACAGAAAGCCTGGGAAGAAATCAAGACAATCAAGGAAATAGATCACATCTGCTCAGACTAGAGGAGCACCTTGAAAATGATTGTGAGAACTCTTTGTACACTTTACTTTGGTCAAATTTTAAATAAACTGTAGCACTTATTAGTTTTATCTATCATTATTCAATCTGTACATTTAGGATATTTTGTTATCATCAGGTTTCTCTTAATTTATGGCAACAATTCCAGTAGACATAAATTGGTGGAGATTGTTAGGAATATATTGTGAACTTGATGATAAGTTGAATAAAACATCTTAGTAGATTTAACTTAGTGTTTTTGTAGCTCTCGACGGATGATCTATTATAGTCCCGATGGATGATAACTGAACATCCATCGAGAGTGTAGCTTATGTAATAATAAGTATTGTAGCACATGCCTGCAAACAACATTGTATTAGTAGATGTTGTAGGATTCTTTAAGTCATGTTGACTACTAGATTGATATGCAGAATAGGTTGGCTAATTGTAAATATAAGATGTCATTAATTCTGTATAAGTGTAATAGAGTCAAGTGGCGGAAAGACTCCCGACGGATGATCTACAAAGGCTACCGACAGATAATCAACAAGGCTCCCGACGGATGACAAACATAGTCCCGATGGATGATCATATTCAAAATAGCAGTTGATAGTAACAACACAGTCACATGCGTCGGGTGTTTGCAAATGGAATTTGGCAGCCTAATTGCAGGATTTAGAGAACAAAGAAGCATTACCATTTTCATGCAATTATGAAGATATTTAAAGATGCTGGATAAAGTAATGATGTAGCATGGAATTAGACTAGAAACAATCTTTTGTTTTACTTATTTATCTTTTTATCATGTAACTTGGTAGTATATAAACCAAGTGTAGCAAGTAGAATAAAGAGAACTAAGCAAGAATTATTTTCAGAGAGGAAGATAAAGCTGTATCTGTTAAGCATCTCCTTGTAATTCTGTAAGTTCACTTGTAAGAAGCTGTGTGATATCCAAGCATCACATAGTTCTCCTCTTTATATATATTTCTCTGATGGATAAGTTCAAATCCACCAGAAAGTTTTAAGTCCTTGTGTTTTATTGCTTTGTGTTTTAATTTCTATTTTACTTTCATTCCGCACTTCTTGCAAAATCAAATACAGTTATATATTAAGTAAGAACATTCTTAAAATCGGAAAAAGAAGCCAGAATTACATTGAAGCCCCCTTCTATAATTCTTGTTGCATTGATTGGGAATAACAAGTTTTTCGTAGCACATTCATGTATACTGTAATGTCTTAGAGAATTAGAAGTTGTAGGATATTCTAAGTCATGTTGATTACTAGACTGATATGCAAAATAGGTTGGCTAATTGTAAATATTACATGCCTTGTAATTTTGTATAAATAAAATTGAGTATGGAAATACTTTCAACGGATGTTTCTTCAAGGCTTCGACGGATGACCCAAGTCTCAATCAACGGATGATCCAACAGATTCTCAACAGATAATTTACAGAGTCTCGACGGATAACAGATTCAAATAGGAGTTGATAGTGACTTGACAGTCATATGAGTTGATTGTATACAAAAGGAATGTGGCATCCTGTAATCAGGATTATGAAGATCAAGAAACATTTCCATTTCCATGCAAAACAGGGACGTTCAAAGATGCCATATCTATATGGATTATGTTGGACAGTGAAATGAAGAAATATGTGATTAGACCTAGATAATAGACTTATGTTTTGTCTTATTATACATGTAACTTGGTAATATATATAAACAAAGTGTAGCAAAAAGTTAATAATCGATTGAAACAACAAAAATAAGCAAGAACAAGAGAGCATTCATAAGTTGTATCTTTTAGCACTCTCAATTTCAGTTTGTAAGAACTCGTGTAAGCAGCTATGTGCTTTTGCATCACAGAGATCTTCTACATTTATATATATATATCTCTGGTGGAAATAACAATCCACCAGTAAGTTTTAAACATCCTTGTTTATTTAATTTGTGTTTGAATACTTGAATATTTCTTAGACCGCAATTAGCCTATTCAAACATTGTTATATTTATATTTGTAAGAAGTTTTAATTTTCTTAAAGAAACCAGAATTCCATTCAATCCCCTCTTATGTAATTCTGTAGTTAGATTGTTTGGGAATAACTATATTCCATACCATGGCATATGCAGAAAAATAGGAACTAGTAATGAATGACATGTTATTGCAATTTTGATTAAAGATATTTGGCACTGAAAAAGATTGCATGGCGGGCATAAATCATTTAGGCATATACATAATAGTCACTAGCATAGACTTGCAATTAATAGATAAATGATTAAAACTACCACACTTGGTACAATATTTTCTCGGAGCATACTTATATGGAGTGTAGTTGTTATATTTGTTAATTCCTATCTTTTCATTTCTGTTATTCTTTTTCTTAATGCTTATTTTAGTCTCAACCTTATCCTTCAATTGCTTGTTGGATAGGTGGCCTATGTTGCATTGCTTATTCTGTTTGGTTTTGCTACACTCACCAATTACAAAATTCATGCTAACTGGACCATACTTCTCATTGAGTGTTTCCAATTTGGAAGAGCTGATTATTTCCTTCGACGGATAGATTTTATTCGTTGAAACTTTTTCTTTCAACGGATAATCACTATCCATTGACGCACAAGTTTCACTAAGAGGTTCAAGTTTAACTTTGTCCCGGTTTCCAGCAATATCACATAAGGATTCAATGCCTTGAATTTCTATATCTTGTTGGCTGCGATCCTGGATTCTTTCCACTTAGCAATAACAATTTGTTTAAGTTAATTTCTTAGGGTTTCTTCCCTCTTTAACACCTTAAGCAATTCATCTTTAACTAGCAAGAAATCCCTTTTTAATCTCACAGGTTCATGCAACTGAGTTACTAACAGAGTATTTTTCTCAACAAGTAAAGCATTAGATTCTTTAACTCTAACATTTTCTTTCCTGAGAGATTTAAGAGTGACATGCAAATTATATAGTTTAGAGGTCATGTCATTTATAGTTTCTTTGCCACTCTTACTCACATTAGAAAGGTTAGTGGTGATTACCTGATTGCTTAATGGACTAGATTCAAGACCATCATCATTAGCCACTAGTGCCAAATTTACATATTCAGCTTCTTCATCAGAGTCAACTCCATCAGCGTAATCCTTTTCCTTGGTAATGAAAGCTTTCTCCTTTTACCTCAGGAGTTTAAAATATTTCTTCTTGTAATCAACATCTTTGCTATCTCTGGGATTCTTTGGCTTCATGCACTCATTTGCAAAGTGTCCAGCTATTCCACAATTGTAGCATTTGAATTTGGATTTCTCAACCAAATTTTTGTTAGTGTTGAACTCCTTGTTGAATATCTTAAAGAAAGACTTTCTTTTGAATTTCAAGTTAATTTTTTTTTATAGAAAGGCCATATGTTCATCTAGCTCTTCTAGATCATCAGTTGAGGAGGAGTCATTCTCAGCCTCAGCAACTTTGGCTTTTCCTTTTGATGATTTTGGTCTTGATTCTTCAGATTTATTTGTTGCAGATTCCACTTTGGCTTCCACTTGCTTCTCACAGTGATTTGATGCAAAAGAGCTACAAATCTATCTTTTCTTTGGCCCTTTTTAATTTCCTTTTCATGTTAGATCTCTAGCTCATAAGTCTTGAGGACTCCATACAATCTATCAAGGGTGTATTCCTTGTAATCATATGAGTTTCTAACAGAGACAGTTGTTGACTTCCATTCCTTTGGAAGAGATCTCAAGAACTTCATATTATAATCTTCCATGCAACTTCAGACCATTCAACATTATTTATAATCTGTTAAATGTTTAAATCCTTCACACGTATAGAGTGAAAATACTCCTATTATTGTATAAGGAGTTGCATCTTTTTTCTCCGACTTATTCAAATCCGTCACAAAGAGTTCGAATGGCGTTCCACAAATCCTTGGATGAAGATCAGTTCATGACATATTAAACATGTCAGCGTCTATACCATTAAACAAGATGTTCATAGTTCTCTTGTCTTTGTTGACTTCTTCCAGATCTTCTGATGAGTAGTCATTTGGATTCTTCACTACTATTCTATCAGCACCAATGGTTCTATTAGCTGCTGTAAGTCCTTTGATTGTCTCCATAGGAACATGAGGACCATTTTCAATATAGTTGACAAAACCCTTGTTAATACTTAACAATATAACAATGGAATTACAGAAGGGGGTTGAATGGAATTCTGTTTTTTTATTTTTTCTGAAAAATTCTTTCTTAAATATACAACTGTGTTTGAACATGTAAGAGTACAAATAAGACTTGAAAATTATTCCAATAACATAAAGTAAATAAGCACAAGTTTAAAAAATTTCTGGTGGATTTTTCTTTCCACCAGAGATGTATATATTGAAAAAATCTCTATGATGCAAGAATGCACATAGCTACTTACAAGTATGAAAATACAACTTAGAACTTGAGAGTACTGCAGATACAGCTTACTCTATTTTCTTATTATTCTAGCTGATTAAATTTTAAGTTACTTGATACACTTGGCTTATTTATCACCAAGTTACATGTGCAATAAGACAAGAATAATATTTCTATCAGCTAGGTCCATTCACACATATCTTCATTTCTCTGTCCAATGCAATCCAAGTTAGATACAACATCTTTGAACAAGCTTGTCTTGTATTAAATGGAAATGCTTTATTTTCTTCTAACACCTGCAATCAGGCTGCCACATTTTTTGTACACTATCAACCCATGTGACTCTGTCAGCTTCTTTCAAGTCCCATTCAACTGCTATCTTGTTGATTATCAGTTGAAGCTTCTTAGATGTTATCCATTGACACTATAATGGTGTCTTCCGTTGAAGATTTCTTGATAATATTAGTTGACAGCTTATCTATTATCTGTTGAAGGTATATTGAGTTATCCGTTAAAGCTTGTAGATACATCCATAGAAGATTTATAGATTAGCAGTTGAAGTTGTTTCCATAGAAGTTGATACTCTTTCACTTATACAAAATTACAAGGCATTTTATATTTAAACTTAGCCCACCTATTTTGCATTTCTTGCTAGTAGTCAACACGATTTAGAAACTACTAAAACTACCAAATCCCCAGCTACTCTAGTGTATAGAATGTGCTACATACTTATTCATGTAAGCTACTCCTTCAACGAATTGAAAATTGTGGTTATCCGTTGAAGGCTACAAAAGATACTTAATAAATCTACTTAAGGTGTTTTGGTGAACTATCATCAAGTCTCCAACATTTCCTAACAATCTCCCCCAATTTATGTCTAATGGAATTGTAGGCATAAATTCAGGTTGATTTTATGATAACAAAACACCCTATAAAAACTAATTCATTAAAAACTAGATAAGCTGCATTAAAACTTGAATTGTACAAAGAAGGTTTATAGAAGTTTACATGCCATTTTCTAGGTGCTCCTTTAGACGGAGCAAATCATTTCTTTTTCTTTGATTCCCTTATTTTCTTCCCCATCCTTTCATTATCTTCCTCAATCTGGAGTTGGAGTTGTCTATAAAATTCAGCTTCATCTTCTTTATTGATATCCAACATCTCCTGCATTTCCTTGAGAGTTTCATTGCTTGAAATTTTAAGTTGGTCTTCAAGTCTGAAAAATCTTCTGATATACTTTTCATCCCAAAACTCCATGATCCAGTATGGTTTCATGTGCAATCTATTCCCAGTGTTTGGAATAGTTAGAACCCTTAGTAAGGCACTAGGATCTCTCCACCTCTGTCTGATTTAACTTATCTTTTTGAGTATTTCTGACTTAGCAACCATTGTGAAACCAAAGTCCTTCTTTATTACAGAAAATACTTTGACCAAGACATTGTAGCTTCCATTAAGAATCATGTAAAAAGGCCATTTTATCTTATTACCCCCGTATCTGAAGACCAATCTTTCTGGAAGCCCGTAGTTACCATCAATTCCTCTCACTTCATCCAGTTCTTTCCAAAAAGAGTTAAATATCAGAAAATTCCTTGATGTTACAGATATAGCGTTGATCATCCTTGTTGACAGTAGGCTTGGGTTTTGAGATGGCTTTGGTTGGAGGTAGAGTTGGCATGCTATTTCTTCTTGAAGTTCTCTTCTTTGTTGGTAAGGGTATGTTTAGATCAGGAATTTGTAAACTATCCTAATCAATAGGTTCATCCTTTGGCACTGTAGGCTCACAATGAAAGTTGACCTCAGGATTGACCTTAATTTCAGTTGTATCCATAGTGGTACAGTTGGTTGACATGTAGGCATAGATTGAGATAGTTCACTTTCCTTTTCTGAGAAATTTCTTGGCCTCTTTACTTTGACCTTTACCATTTTTCATGTTGCCCATTCTGGTTTTTCTTCTTTCTTATCAGCCATTTTTTAGTTCAGTTGTAGTAGTAGGCTTCTCAATTTTCTTTTAAGCTTCCTTAGCATCCTGTTTTTTCCTTGGCCTTATCCTCTTGGCTTCTTCCTGATTAGCTTCTTCAAACCTTGGATGTCCACTCACAGATAATCTCTCCATATCTATATATTCTTTTTATTTTGTCTCTCAAAGTGGCATCCATGGTTATCTTGTAACTAGAAATTGTTTTACACATCTGCTCATAGGCCTGAGAGGTGAATAATCAAGCAGCACTGGATGTTTGGTTGTGAAACTGAAAGTTGATGGTTTAGGCTTGAGCACCACAATGGGCTTGAATTCATTTGAACTTGATGTTTCTCCCTTTTCACCTGTCCCCAGCTTCGATTCTTCTAAAGTAATAGGCTTCAACTTTGTAAGGCGCTTCACAAATTTTGATTGTTGTGCAGTTGAGCGAAAAACTTTAGCAATCCTTTCATCAATTTGCTTCTTCTTTTCCTTGAGCTCTAACTTAATTGCAGCTAGATTGATGAGATCTATGATGTCCAGCTTCCCCTTTTCTAGTGGCTTTGGCATGGTAATAGATGGAACTATTACTTTAGAGACTTGAACATGCACATCCTTATCCCCCTTTTTGTTATCATCAAGTTGAAGGATATGAGTTGAATTTTGTGCAGCCACCAAATTTGGAGCAATTAAGTTTAATTTCTTGATTGTAAAGTATCTTGGCCACTAAATCTTCAACATTGGACATCCTTGCACTCAAGGCCTCAATTTTTAATGCTACGCCACTTTTCTTCCTTAGCTTTAGATGAATTTCTCTCATTGTAGTTTCAGGAAGCTTCTCATCAAGCCTTGTGTACATATCCTTCTTCACTTCAACAATTGACAATTTGAGACCATCCAATTCTAGATCGTGTTTTAGATTTTGAATTCTTTGAAGTTGGAGGACTCTAGATGGGCTTGAAGAAGTGACCTTGTTCCAGCATTAGTGGAGGCTGCTAGAGATGTTTGTGTTTGATGGATTAACTTGAAGAGTGTTGAGTTAAAGTGATGAGAGCTGCATTTCTTGCTAAACATCCAGTCAGGAGTATTAGTTGTAGAACTAGGTCCTGATTCTCGCCATATGTTCATGCTAGCATCTTCACCATAGTCTTCATCAAACTCATCATTATCAGCTCCAAAATATTAATCAACATCAGTTGTAGGAGGCAAGGTTGAAATTGGTTCTTTATCCCTTTGCATTGATTGAGTAGTGTGCACCAAATTCAATGTCCTTTTAACCTCCTCATTTCCCTGAACAACCAGTGTTTAATATGCTATAACAAGATGAGTAAATGTCTCAGCATCTACGGAAATAGAATCTATAACAGCTTTGTATTCTTGCTGATATAGTTTTCCCCTTTAGCGTCACTGATATTCATTGACTCACTAGCAATGGCTGCCACCCTTATTGCTTATCCCCTGGCTCACCACCCTCACACCCTCACTTTCACCTACTAAGGTAGAACTCCCCTCACTCATTTTTGCCACACTGGAAGAAATAGTGTGCATTAATATACTCCCATTCTCTCATTTTTTCTGGGAGCAACCCAGCCTCTCACTCATATCACTTCATTCCCTCAATCCTAAAAGTGATTGGATAACTACTAGGTCATCTGCACTTGTAATAGATTTTAAAATTCCAATTTGTGCAGTGATTGTCAATGGATGTGACATCATCATTGAAGGTGTAGTTCTGACTATCAACTGATAACTGTTGTGAAGCATATTTGTTGAAGGACAATCACTTATCAAAGGATGATGGATATTCGTTGATGAAGTAGAAATAAAAGAAATAGAAGTTGAAACTATTGTTGAATCTGTGGAGATTGATTTAAAAGTTTGGTGCATAGATCCTTCAATAGTTTGAGAAAAAAATGACAAGTGATCCAATAAATCAGCAATTAGATAATGATCACTTGCTTGAGAATGGGGCTCCTTCATGAGTTTAAGTGACAAAGAATCATGAATTGATGTGGAAATCATGTCCACATCCAGAGAGATGGTTGGAGAGCTTTGTGTTTGAGGTGTATTAATTATTAAAGAGTGGGACCATGACTCCACCTGTACTGGAGCCACATCAAACTAAATTTGAGAAGATGCAGATACGAAGTCCTTGACTTGTGATTGCACAGTGTGTGCACCCTGTGACTCCCCTATAGGTTTAGATTTCTTCTTTTTAATATAAGTTTGGGCTAGTTCTTTAGTGTCCCTTCCCCTTTTGTTCTATGCTCTTGGTTGAGAGCTTGTTTCAACAGTTACATACTTTTGGGAGGATGCAACTAGGGATGTACTAATTTCTTTTTGAACAACTACAGCCTGTTGGGAGACTGCAGTGTGGCTAGCTTGGGTTACACTTGCGTCACCCTCCTTATTCTTGGGGCTTTTTTAATTTTTACCCCTTCCCTCACCTTGCTTACCACCCTGTTCACTCCCCTCAAGTACTTTGGTGGTTTTTATAACTGGTGTCTTTTAAGAGACACTAGAGGTGGTTTTTTTTGGCTTGTATTTAGAAATTCTTTGTTTAGTGGCTTTGGTAAGAATTGGTTTGGTCACTGTCACAGATTCCATGGCCACTATTGAAGGAAAAGAAATTGGAGGTTGGGAAGAGATGGGAATAGAAGTATTTACCTCACTTCTTGAGGTGCATCAATGATGGGAAGATAGTTGAAAGGCACCTCATTGTTAAGATTGTTCCTCATCAAATTTGTAAGAACTCTCTTTTCTTGAACCCAACAATCCAACTTGTTGTTTGGGTTCTCAATTGATAAATTCTTGGAAACATGATTAGCCAGCATCATATAAAATCTAGCATAGTACACATTTCTAGGCCTTTTCTGAATGTCTCCTAATTTATACCCTATTTCTAGCATGGCATAGTTGCTAAAATCAAAGTACTTATCAAACAATAGCATGTAGAGCATGTTAAGCAATGCAGAGGTAGTGGCATCAAAGTTGCTAATATTACTAGAAAATACTTTAATAAAATCATCACACAAGTAACTCCATTCTTTCCTAAGTCCATTTCTTTTAAGCATGTTAACCACATCAGTGTTAGTGTGTAGAGCAGTTGTGTTATTTTCAGGTAACTTGAAACAAGATTGGACAACATTTGAATTAATAGAGTAATTATTAACTTTGGGAGTAAAGGTAAGAGTCATGTCTTTTGAATCAAAGACAACAGTATTCCAAACTTCCTCAACAACCTCACAGTAGATAAGTGGTACTTCGAGCATTGAATACTTGAGTTTGCAGTTGCTAATGAATTTCTTTATCTTTAGATAATCTTCATGGGAAACACTCTTATCCACCATTGCTACAAAGTTGTTCTTCTCATATACATGCCCTGTCTGAGACATAATCTTCACAACTGGTGCCATTGTTGTTAAGTTTTGAAATTACAGAGAGAAAGGGGGTTTTGGAGACGAAAGAGAGTAAAATTTGCCTTGTGAATTTAGAGAAATATAAAAGTGAGATCTAAAAATGAAATAGGCCTTTATACTTTCCCAAAATAATACAAACAAATGATTAAAAAAATATAAACACCCAATGATAATTTCCAAAAATAACCGTTTAAAATAAATTAAACTATAGAAATTCTAAATTTATCCATCAATGTATACACCGAACTATAAGTATATATCAACAGATAAAGTTTTAGAACAATGGTTTGATCAACATATATTAGCAGTACCACTATCCATTGAAAGATAATGTATCCATAAATAGTTTTTACTTTCAACGGATAATCCTTATCTGTTGAAGGAGTAATTTTGACTTAGCCAAAATTTCACTTTCTCAAGAAAATTAAATATATTTCTGGCTGCATTACAAGTTGCATGGAGATCAATAATAGTAAATTAAGAGTAGTTTAGAATACCTAACATACTTACCAACCTAGTAAAAGTTGATTCATCAAGTGGCTTGGTAAAGATGTCTACAAGTTGATGCTCACTTGGAACAAAATGAAGTTCCATAATACCATTCATCACATGCTCTCTTATAAAATGATACTTGATGTCAATGTGCATTGTCCTTGAATGTTGCACATAATTTTTAGTAATGGAAATGGCACTGGTGTTGTCACAGAAGATTGGAATCTTGTTCACATGTAGACCATAATCCAATCATTGATTTCTCATCCATCAAATTCATGTACAACAACTACGAGCAGCAATATTCAGCCTCTGCTGTAGAAGTAGAAACTGAGTGTTGTTTCTTACTAAACCATGACACCATCTAATTTCCTAGAAATTAACATGTTCATGTTGTACTTTTCTATCAATCTTCCAACCTGCATAATCTACATCTGAATAGCCAATTAGATCAAAACTAGAATCTCTAGAGTAACAAATGCCAAGTTTTGGTGTACCCTTGAGATATCTGAAAATTCCCTTAATAGCTATTAAATGAGATTCC
Organism: Apium graveolens; assembly: GCF_009905375.1. Taxonomy (NCBI): domain Eukaryota; kingdom Viridiplantae; phylum Streptophyta; class Magnoliopsida; order Apiales; family Apiaceae; genus Apium; species Apium graveolens. The sequence goes on from NC_133647.1 coordinate 28,276,762, forward strand.
CAGGATCAACTTAGAATCTAGCTCAAAGACATGTAGCAAATATTATATCTGGTCTACCGGCTATCAAATATATAAGTGAGCCAACCATACCTCTATAACTTGAAATATCCACAAACTTTTCAGTTGTGTTTAATTCAAGTTTGGTGACAGTGGCCATAGGAGTTTTTGCAGATGTGCAATCCATTAAGTCAAACTTCTTTAAAAGATCATGAATATATTTAGTTTGACTAATGAATATTCCATCACTAACTTGCTTAACCTATAAACCAAGAAAGTAAGTTAGTTCTCCCATCATGTTCATCTCATAGTTGCTTTGCATCAATTTGGCAAACTCTTTGCTAAGTTTATCATCTATAGAGCCAAATATTATATCATCTACATAAATTTGAACAAGTATACTAGAGTCATTTATATTTCTAAAGAAAAGAGTTTTATCAATTGTACCTCTAGTGAAGTGATTATCTAAAATAAACTTTAACAATGTTTCTTACCAGGATCTAGGTGCTTGCTTCAATCCATAAAGTGCTTTCAAAAGATAGTAAACATAGTCTGGAAAGTTGGGGTCTTTAAAATCTGGAGGTTAACTGATATAGACTTCCTCATTTAATTCTCCATTCAGAAAGGCAGTTTTTGCATCCATTCGATAGACTTTAAAATTGGCATGGACTACATAGGCTATAAAGATTATGATAGCTTGAAGTCTTGCAACTGGAGCAAACGTTTCATCAAAATCTATTCCCTCTTGCTGAGAATAACCTTTAGCAACCAGTCTAGCTTTAATCCATAAGACTAATGTTAAGTGACATTTATATCCACTTAGAACACTTCGTAAAGGCTTGAATTGGTGTTTTGTACTCAAGTTGTTTGTGTATTTGATGTGTTTTTGTAGTATTTTGCATTTCAGGGCATAATCACAAGAAGGTACGGATCTTGCATGCTTTATGCTTGGAAAAGTGTTAGGATAGAGCCTCTGTCAAATGTGCAAAAGGAACCAGCAGTTCAAGGCAAGAAAATAAGCAAAACAAGTTTTTCCAGAAGCTCAGCACGACCGCGCTACACTTGGGAGTGGCTGTGCCATACTATGAGCAACCGCGCCGGATCCCAGGGCGGCCGCGCCAGGTCGAATTATGAGAATCCTGATTTCATTCCAAGACAGATTTTCTGGACTTCTATTCTAATGGGATGATATTTAAAGACTCCAAGAAGATGTTTTTCATAACAGAGATGAAGGAGAAGACAAGAAGAAGACCTAATAGCACAAATTCAACGAAGGAGAAGAAGAATTTATTTTGCTCGTAATTTTTTGCTTAAGTTGTAATCTTGGATGCTTGTTTTCTTTATTGTTGAACCTATTACTCTTGATTATGTACTTTGTGATTTTATTCTGTTTATAAAGACCTTGTTCATTATCATGCTTTCATTGGAACCCATGATGATGATGAGTTCAGTTATGAACTAATCGTTATCGTAGGGTTCTAACAGATTTACTTATGGATTTCTTTAGTTAATTTGTTTCAATATCTTAGTGTGTAGTAATTGTGTGATATCCTAGTATTGGTCATGCTTATTCGTCTTATGTGCGTCGCGAACATATAAGATATCGTGTTAATCTCTATTGAAGCGATAGTGAATATAGAGATTTAGAACTTGCCATGCTAGCATAGGTTCATGTATTTGTTATGCATGATTCATAGGTAATTTTAACCATCTTACTAGCCCTATGTAATCATGATAGATAACTTGTTCATTAAACCTTTATATTGTCAAATTCTATAGACATATAGGGTCTTAACATATTCAGTGTTTATTCAGCTTCTATCTCTTTTGTGGATGTCTGGTAGTAGGGTAATCGTACAACGAAAGTTGGCGATTACTAGTTTCGTGTTATCTGATTAGTTATCATTACCATTGCATGCCAAGATTAAGAACAATGACTTTGAATGACGTATTTAATGAAGTTAGAATCCCATGTTGTCTCATACAGTAAATCAACACTTTTAATCTCTTAGTTAATTGCATGTTAGTTAATTCTTAGTTATAAAATATCTCAACTTGTTATTGTCTTAGCATTGAGCGATAACCATATCATTGTTGCATAAGTGCATAAATCTTAAGTTAACCAGAAGAGTCTATGTGGAAATGAACTAGAAATAATTCTATATTACTTGTGAACACGTATACTTACATGAATTTTAGCGCGTGTTTTCATCCTAACAAGTTTTTGGCACCGCTGTCGGGGACTCATTGTTAATTTTTAGTTTATGTCCTTGTCATCAGTGGTCGTTAAAGTTCACTGCCTCAGATATTTTACTTACTTGGGTACTTATTGTATTTCAGGTACTCTAGAGGGCGTTTATGCTAACGCGTTCTCGATCTCGCAAGAGAACACTGGATAAAGCGGAGGAAGAAGTTGAAGTAGAAGTTGAGAAAGTTATAAAAGAAGCACTCATTGTAATGGGAGATCAAGCAGCGAATCCAAAGGCTTTGATGGATTATTCTCAGCCGAAGATCAATGACATTCAGTCTAGTATTATCAGACCAGCCATTTTGGCTAACACATTTAAAATCAAGTCGAGCACGATTCAGATGATACAGAATTCAGTTCAGTTTGGGGGTTCTCCTACAGAAGATCCCAACATGCACATCAGAGATTTCATCGAGGTCTGCGACACTTTCAAGTTCAATGGAGTTTTTGAAGATGCTATAAAGCTGAGGCTTTTCCTATTCTCTCTGAGGAATAAAGCTAAGTGTTGGTTACATTATCTATCAGCAGGTTCTATCACCAAATGGGAGGATCTTGCTCATAAGTTTCTAATAAAATTCTTCCCTATGGCGAAGACAGCTGCAATCGGGAATGCTCTTACTCAATTTGCTCAACAATCGGGAGAATCTTTATGTGAGGATTGAGATCAGTACAAGAAGATGCTTAGGAAGTATCCTCATCATGGCATGCCTGATTGGATGATCATAAATTGCTTCTATAATGGTTTGGGAACACAGTCTAGACCCATGCTGATGTAGCATCAGGTGGAGCCTTATGAGCTAAGAGCTATGATGAAGCTTATGAGTTGATTGAGCTGATGGCTGCTAATGAATAACATAACCCAACTCAGAGAATGCCTCAAGGAAAGGTAGCATGAGTCCTGGAAGTGGATACAGCTATTACTATAGCTGCTCAGCTTCAAGATTTGACGATGAAGGTGGATTCTTTGGCTAATTATGGAGTTAATCAGATCACAAGTGGTTGTGAGCTTTGTGCAGGTGCGCATGAAACTGAGCATTGTGTTATTTCTAGTGAATCAACTCAGTTTGTAAGCAACTTTCAAAGGTCGCAACAACCAACTCCAGCCACTTATCATCCCAACAAGCGCAATCATCCTAACTTCAGTTGGAGCAACAATCAGAATACGGTGCAACAGCCTTATCAGCAGTATATAGCAAAACAATTCAAACCTCCTGATTTTCAACAACTACAATATGCACCAAGACAACAACTCCAACTTCAACAACTACCACAATCTAACGAAAATCTGAATTGGAGGAGTTGAGGCTCATGTGCAAGAGCCAAGCGGTGTCTATCAAGACTCTGGAGAATCAAATTGGACAGATTGCCAATGCTTTGTTGAATCAACAACCTGGTATACTCCCTAGTGACACAGAAGTTCCAGGCAAGAGGGAAGCAAAAGAGCAGGTTAAGACAATTATATTGAGGTTTGGCAAGGTTGTAAACCCTGAAAAATATCAAGTTCCAGAATCTGAAGTTATGGCTGAAGAAGATGTGCAGAAGGAAGCAGGGGTGGAACCAAGGAAGAAAGATGTTGGCAACACTCCTCCTGAGGGTAATAAAGGGTAAAATAGGTCTATCCTCTACCTCATTTTCCTAAAAGGTTGCAGAAGCAAAAGCTGGATAACCAATTTGCTAAGTTCTTGGAAGTTTTCAAGAAACTTCATATCAACATACCTTTCGCTGAAGCTCTTAAACAAATGCCTAGTTATGCGAAGTTTATGAAAGGTATTCTCTCTCAAAAAGTGAAGCTCGATGACTTAGAGACTGTTGCTCTCATGTAGGAATACAGTGTTGTGCTATAACAGAAGTTGCCTCTGAAGCTTAAGGATCCCGGAAGCTTCACTATTCCTTGCACCATCGGAAAATTGTCGTTCGACAAGTGCTTATGTGATTTGGGAGTTAGCGTCAATCTGATGCCTTTGTCTATCTTCAAGAAATTGGGTTTACCTGATCTAAAGCCTACTTATATGTCCTTGCAATTGCCCAATCATTATATTATATATCCATGAGGCATTGTGGAGGATATCTTGGTCAAAGTGGACAAACTCATTTTTCCTGCTGACTTTGTAATTCTTGATTTTGAGGAGGATAAGAAGATTCGCATAATCTTGGGAAGACCTTTCTTGGCTATTGGCCGAACCTTGATTGATATGTAGAAAGGTGAGCTCACTATGTGAGTTAAGGATCAGGATGTGACCTTCAATGTTTTTAAGGCCATAAAGTTCCCTACTGAAGAAGAGGAGTGCTTTAAGGTGGAATTGGTCGAATCTGTGGTTACTTTAGAGCTTGATCAAATGATAAATTCTAATGCCTTAGAGAAAGCCTTGATGGGGGATTCAGATAGTGAAGATGATGAAAGTGATAAGTAGCTACAGTATTTGAATGCTTCTCCTTAGAAGTGAAGGCTGGATATGCCTTTTGAATCTCTTGGATTGGAAGAGCTGAAAAATTCTCCAAAGTGCCTCAAGCCATCTATTGAGGAAGCTCCTACACTCGAGCTTAAACATTTTCCTGAACATTTAAGGTATGCATTTTTAGGTGATGCATCTACTTTGCATGTTATTATTGCATCTGACCTTTCAAGTAGTGATGAGGAAAATCTCTTGAGAATTCTGAGAGAGTTCAAATCGGCAATTGGTTGGACTATAGCAGATATCAAGGGAATCAACCCTTCTTATTGCATGCAAAACATTCTGCTAGAGGAAGAAAGCAAGCCGACTATTGAGCAACAGAGAAGGCTAAATCTGATCATGAAAGAGGCTGTGAAGAAGGAAATTCTTAAGTGGCTAGATACAGGCATCATTTATCCCATTTCTGACAGTTCTTGGATAAGCCCAGTTCAGTGTGTGCCGAAGAAAAGAGGCATCATCGTGGTTGCCAATGAAAAGAATGAGCTTATTCCTACTCGAACAGTCACAGGGTGGAGAGTTTCCATGGATTATAGGAAGCTGAACAAGACCACGAGGAAAGATCACTTCCCTCTTCCTTTTATTGATCAGATGTTTGACAGGTGGGCTGGGCATTACTACTGTCTTCTGGATGGCTATTCGGGTTATACTCAGATTTGCATTGCTCCCGAAGATCAAGAAAAGACTACCTTCACTTGTCCGTTTGGTACTTTTGCCTTCAGAAGAGTTTCTTTTGGGTTATGTGGTGCACCAGCCACATTTCAGAGATGCATGATGGTTATCTTCTTTGATATGATTGGAAATAATGTGGAAGTGTTCATGGATGATTTCTCTGTCTTCGGAACTTCTTATGATGAATTCTTACACAATCTTGGTTTAGTACTGAAAAGGTACGTTGAGACCAATCTGGTTCTCAATTGGGAGAAATATCATTTTATGGTACAATAGGGCATCATTCTTGGGCACAAAGTCTCTAGTAAGGGTCTCGAGGTGGACAAAGCCAAGGTGGGGGTTATTGAAAACCTTCCTCCACCAATTTCTATTAAGGGAATCCGCAGTTTTCTTGGTCATGCGGGTTTCTATCACCATTTCATCAAGGACTTCTCTAAAATCTCGAAGCCGTTATGCAATCTGATAGAGAAAGATATCCCTTTCAAGTTTGATGACAAGTGTCTAGCTGCTTTTGAGAGCTTAAAGAAAAGTTTGATCATGACACCAGTCATAACTGCACCTGATTGGAATGAGCTTTTCGAAATAATGCGCGATGCGAGTGACTATGCAGTTGGAGCACTTCTTGGGAAAAGGAAGAATAATATATTTCATGTGGCCTACTATTCTAGTAAAACCCTCAATGGTGCTCAACTAAACTTCACTACTATTGAGAAAGAACTATTGGCCATTGTCTATGGTTTTGAGAAGTTTCGATCTTATTTGCATGGGACGAAGGTGACAGTTTTCACTGATCAGGCTGCTATTCGGTGTCTCATCTCGAAGAAGGACTCAAAGCCTATATTGATTCGATGGGTTCTTTTATTTAAGAGTTCGAGTTGGAGATCAAGGAAAGAAAATGTACTGAGAAATAAGTTGCTGATCATCTCTTTCGTATAGAAGATCCAGGTACAACTTCACAGGATAAGTCATTGATAAATGAATCTTTTCCCGATGAGCAGTTGTTTGGGGTGAAAGCAAAAGAATCGTGGTTCGCAGACATTGTGAATTACCTTATGAGCAACATTATGCCTCCAGACTTGACTTATGCTCAAAGGAAAAAGTTTCTTCATGAGGTGAAGTGGTACATGTGGGATGAGCCATTTTTGTTTCGGCAAGGAGCTGACTAACTCATCAGGAGATGTATTCCATACAGCAAAATGGAGGGGATCTTGCAAGACTGCCATTCGACTGTTTATGGAGGCCACTATGGTGGAGAAAAAAAAGTAGCTCGTATCCTTCAAGCAGGGATCTTCTGGACGACATTGTTTAAGGATGCGCATCAATTCGTTTTGAAGTGTGGTTGATACAAGCGTGTTGGTAATATGTCAAGGAAGGATGAGATGCCTCTTAATGTGTTTCTCGAGGTTGAGGTCTTTGATGTGTGGGGAATTGACTTCATGGGGCCATTTGTCTCATCTTTCAATAACCAGTATATCTTGTTGGCGGTCGATTATGTGTCAAAATGGGTTAAAGTCAAGGCTTTACTGACGAATGGTGCGAAGGTAGTGCTCAATTTTCTTCACAAGCAGATATTCACAAGATTTAGAACTCCAAGAGACATAATCAGTGACGAGGGATCGCAATTCTGCAATCGTAAGTTCACTGCTATGATGCAAAGATATAATGTGAATTAACACATTGGTACAACCTACCATCCTCAGACTAATGGTCAAGTTGAGGAATCTAACAGAGAGATCAAGCGTATTCTTGAGAAAGTTGTATGTTCCTCGAGAAATGATTGGTCTTTGAAGCTGGATGAAGTTGTTTGGGAATATCGAACATCATTCAAGATTCCTCTAGGCATGTCGCCGTTTCAATTGGTTTATGGTAAAGGATGTCATTTTCCTGTGGAGCTAGAGCACAAGGCATATTGGGCTTTGAAGAAACTGAACCTTGATCAGGCTGCAGCTGGTAAGAAAATGATGCTTCAATTAAATGAATTCGACGAGTTCCGACTTCATGCGTATGAGAACAACAAAATGTATAAGGAGAAAGTCAAGAGGTGGCATGATAGGGGTCTAGTGCTCAAATCATTTGTGCCGGGGCAACAAGTTCTTTTGTTCAACTCTCGTCTCCGTCTTTTTCCTGGAAAATTGAAGTCGAGATGGTCAAGGTCGTTTGTTGTCAAAACTGTGGTTCCACATGGAGCGGTGGAGATTTTTGAAAATGATCCAGGCCAAGCATTCAAGGTAAATGGATAGAGTTTCAAGCATTACTATGGAGATACGACAACCCGTGAAGTGATTAATTCCGTTTTATTGGCAACTTGATCTCAGAATTCTACGTCAAGCTAGAGACGTAAACCAAGCGCTTCTTGGGAGGCAACCCAAGCTTGTTGTACATTAGTAGGTAAGAAAAGCAGAAAAAATGAAGGAAATCGAAGAAAACACAAAAAAATAAAAAACAGGGAATTTTCTACAGAAGCACGACGTGCTGGGAAGTGGGGCGGTCGCGCTGAAACTACAGGAGCACGGCGCGCCTACGTTGGGAAGCAGGGTGGCCGCGCTGTATCAACAGAAACACGGCGCGCCCGCGCTGCCTAACGGGGCGGCCGCGCTGACCCCCTAGACCCGAAAAAAAGAGAGCAAAAAAACTGAAAATTCAAATAATTTGCAGACACCAGCCGAATTTCCCTCCTTCCACTACCCTAATTCCTTCTCCTAATCAATTCTAAACAACCCATTACCCCCACTAAACCCATTTAATTCCCACTTCCATTCTAAACCTAATTTTAAATTCATTATATATACACACCTCCATATATCCATCTCCATCACTTACATATTTTCAAACACTAAATCTCTCTACAACACCTCTCTTATCTCACTTATTCAATTCCAATGGCACCCAAGAGATCCCGTCATCAAGACAGTAGCAGCACCAACCCCGCCACTACCGATTCTTCGTGTATTGGTGGTCCGAGGCCTTGATTTCTGACTTCGGAGGCTGAAGCAGAGTATACAAGGCTGTTGTCGAAGCCGATAATGAAAGAGAGGGGTTTTCTACCCTCGGAAATGGACAGTAAGGTTCTTGAGATGATTTTGGAGATGGGATGAGTTTCGTTCTATGAGGCACCCGCGGTTGTGCCTATGAGTGTTGTTCGTGAGTTCTATGTGAACGCGAAGGCTGAGAAGAATGGGTATTCGATGGTGCGAGGGTTGACTGTGGACTACAACCCGAAGGTGTTTCGCAGGGTCATCAACCAACCTATAAGGAGGCCAGAGTAGGAGGAGTGGGTTAATAAGACTGGGAATGATTTTAATTTGGATCTGATTATGGCTATGTTGTGTGTCCCGAATACACATTGGAAGTTTAAGAGGGGATCGAACGAGTATGCCAACTTCCCTGCTTCATGAATGAACAGGTTCGCTCATGCTTGAAACGCTTTTATTTGTGCGAACATTATGCCTTCATCTCATGTGCATGATGTGATTGTGGATTGTGTAAAGTTGTTATGGGGGATTTTACAGGGAGTTTATTTGAATCTCGGTTTGGTCATTCATCAGGGTATTCTATGGTTTTTGCGTGGTAGCACTACGGGGTCTATCCCTTATGCCTCGATTGTGACCAAGCTTTGTGTGGCGGTGGGTGTTCATTGGCTCGCACACGAGCAGCTTCAGTTACCGAGCACTCCCATTAACAGTTCTACGATCTTGAACATGCAGGAGTTGTATGGTGGGAAGGTTGACGAGAAGGGACTCAGGTACACCTATGATCACTTGCCAAGTTGCCAGCCAGCCGATCAGACATATGTTGGTGGTTCTTCTCAGGCACGCATAGCAGCATGGAGGCAACAGATTGGTGAGCCTAGTTCTTCGCAGCAGCAGAAGTGTGAGGCAGAGGATAATGCTAGTTTGGGTTCGGCGCAGTATAGGCATTTATCAAGGAAGATGGATGCGATGTATGAGTCGTATAGCAGGTTTGCACAGGATCTTACTCAAGCATTGGGTACGGCTTTTCGAGCCACGGGGGTTGACATCCAGTGGCCAGTTTTTGTTTTTATTTTGCGTATTTGTTATCATGTTAGTATGTTGTATATAGTTGCATTTACATTATAACATGATCCCTAAGGTTACTTTTCCGATTGATTGGTGATGTTGATTCGAGTGTAGTGATGTTGTATAGAGGAATGTTAAGTCCTAACGAATTGATTTTCATGCTAGAAATAAGAAAATTTTCACTAAGTCTTATAGGTTGCTTGAGTGCTAGATCATGATCATGGCTTGTTTGTTTGTCGAGTTTTAATCACTTATTTATGTCTAGAATGTATGTAATTCTCTTAGTGGCGAAATAACATGGATTTTTAAAAATTGGAGAAAAACATTGGATTTCAATGTTAGTTGTGTCTAGGTGTTAAATGGCTAGTAGTCGGCTCATATTTATATGAGTAGTCTAGGGTTGAGCGAGATGGAGCGAAACGCACTCGTTCAGAAATTGAAAAAAAAGTGAAAAAAAGAAAAAAAAATGTGTTATGCATAATTGATCACAATTGGGCTCTTTAATACTCGAGTTATTAAGTTCTAGGGGACTTTGTGCCTAGTGACCTAAGGCTTTTATAGTCGGGGATCCACTAGCCTAACGCTCGCTACATGGGTATTATTGTATAAGTCTTTTGTGGACCTCGCTCATTGCACGATCAAATAAGCATGTTTGTGTTGTTATGTGTTATCAATAAAAGCATGAATCTGATGGGATTTATGCATACACGGAAGCATGATTAACAATTAAATCGCATAAAACCCATATAAAACGTAAACAATTCGTGAATATAGTTATGGATCGATTACTAACCTTTAAAAGCGATCCAAGGATGAAGTATAGAGACTCTTAGCAGTTGCTCCTCAAGTGTGAAGCACTCTACCGGTATCCACCAAAAGAACGAAACAATCGAGGGAGGAAGGGGCCGAGAGGGAATTTTAGGGTTGCCTCCTTCTTTCTTTTCTTTGTCAAAATTAGGGTTTTTCTTTGGTTGAGGCAAATAGGGTTTATAATAGTATATTTATAGGCAAAAATTCAGCTGAAAATTTTTCCATAAAATATTATTATTAATAACCCTTTAATTGATTATTCTCCTTAACCATTTAACTAATAATTAAAACACATTTTAATCATTAATCCTTTTTCTAAACACTTTAGAAAATAATTGTCTCACTTGATTTAATTTCCAAAAGTTAAATTCTTAATTAATAATATTAAGAACTTTTCTTAATTAATTTATAACTAATTAAATCTCATTTAATCAATTATTAAATTTGCTAATTAATTATTTATTTCACAAATAAATAATTACCAGCCATTATTAATTAATTCCTCCACCATTAAATCATTCTCTTTTACGGTGTGACATCGTAGGTTCAATATTAAGCCAGTAGTAGAAATAAATAATAATAAAACTATTTTATCATTATTTATATAAATTCTCTAATTCATTAAATATGATTAATTAATAAATTAATCATATTTATTCTATATTGTGAGGGATACTTCTCAACATATCGCGACTATCCGGATAATACGAATTCACTGCTTAGAATACCAAGAACCTATTCAGTGAATAGTTACCGTACAATCAATTCCTTCTACCCTGCAATGTCCCAATTAAATACAAGGCATTGATCGCGTGTCAAGCCTATCTAATTTAATCATATGTTTTCTTCTTAAATATGCCTAGTTTCGTTTAATGCAAATTAGAAACTTCTTTCTAATTTCATTCAATCTGGCTAGAGATTCTTGAACTAGCATAAGTGGAATGGCATAGGACATTCTCTTCCTTCACTGGAAGGGATAGATCCTTTATTGATCATTCACTATCTTCATGTAAAAATTCTTACACCCAGAAGAGCCCTTAATATTATCCCCGGAGACTGAGAACTAAACCAAAGTATAGTTCGGTGTACACAAGATGACTATGATGACCTCAAGTCTAAGGACACTTGTACAACTATCACTATGTGAACAACTGCTGACACGTGAGTGAACTCCATCAGTTGTTCAGTTATGTGAGTCATGTTCAGTGAACTTATTCTATAATAAGCACCTACATACTAGCTATAGTGTCACCACACAAATGTCTATGAGAATAGACATCCTTCATAATAAAGCAAGCATAGTATATACCGATCTTTGCGGATTACTAATTACCAGTTAGTAATCCTACGACCACGAACTATTTAAGTTCAGAGTTATCATCTTTTAGGTCTCATTATTATGATCTCATCATAATCCATAAAAAACTTTACTCTAAACTATGGTATATCTTATTTAAACGCTTAAATGGATAAAGCCCGTAATAAAAACAAAACAAGTCTTTATTAATATAATTGAAATCAAACAAATTACATAAAAGTTATTCCTAAATCATCATACATGATTGGACTTAGGACACATCTCTTTCAGAATCCTTGTATAACTCCGATAAAAATGAAGTGTTGTCAGTCATTTTGAGTTTATCATTTATTCAATTCACAACCTTGTAATTGTCTTGGCGAGTTGTGAGTTATGGTTATTGATCTAGTTTTGAAAGTATATCTGTTAAGTAATTGCACATACGCACATTTCTGGCTTGTGAGTTGATTTGTGGGAATTAATTAAACTTTGTGCGAATAATTGCATTCATTGAGATGTTGCTTATTGATTGGTTTAGTTATTATGAGGGGATCATTGCATTCATGTTAGTTGCATTCATGCTTTTTTATTTTCTTGTTTTTGAGTCTGTTATGCTTGAGGACAAGCATCGATTCAAGTTTGGGAGTGTGTTAAGTGGCATTTATATATACTTAGAAGGCTTTGTAAAGGCTCGAATTGGTGTTTTGTACTCAAGTTGTTTGTGTATTTGATGTGTTTTGTAGTGTTTTGTATTTCAGGGCATAATCGGAAGAAGGTCCGGATCTTGCATGCTTTATGCGTGGAAAAGTGTTAGGATGGAGTCTCGGTCAAATGCACAAAAGGAACCAGCAGTTGAAGGCAAGAAAATAAGCAAAATAGTTTTTTTATAGAAGCTCAGCGCGGTCGCGCTACACTTGGGAGCGGCCACGCCATACTGAGTGTGTCCGCGTCGGATCCCAGGGCGGCCGCGCTAGGTCGAATTCTGAGAATCCTGATTTCATCCTGAGACTGATTTTCTGGACTTCTATTCTAATTGGGCTGATATTTAAAGACTCTATTAAGATGTTTTCCATAACAAAGATGAAGGAGAAGACAAGAAGAAGACCTAATAGCACAAATCAATGAAGGAGAAGAAGAACTTGTTTTACTTGTGATTCTTTGCTTAAGTTGTAATCTTGGATGCTTTTTTTTCTTTATTATTGAACCTATTACTCTTGATTACATACTTTGTGATTTTATTCATTTTATAAAGACCTTGTTTATTATTATGCTTTCATTGGAACCCATGATGATGATGAGTTCGGTTATGAACTAATCATTATCGTGGGGTTCTAACGGATTTACTTATGGATTTCTTTAGTAATTTGTTTCAATATCTTAGTGTGTGGTGATTGTATGATATCCTAGTATGGTTGTGCTTATTCGTCTTATGTGCGTCACGAACATATAAGATAACATGTTAATCTCTATTGAAGCAAAAGTGAATATAAAGATTTAGAACTTGCCATGCTAGCATAGGTTCATGTATTTGTTATGTATCATTCGTAGGTAATTTTAACCATCTTACTTGCCCTATGTAATCACGATAGATAACTTGTTTATTAAACTTTATGTTGTAAAATTCTATAGACATATAGGGTCTCAACATATTCGGTGTCTATTCAGCTTCTATCTCTTTTGTGAATGTCTGGTAGTAGGGTAATCGTACAATGAAAGTTGGGGATTACTAGTTTCGTGTTATCGGATTAGGTTCCATAACCATTGCATGCTAAGGTTAAGAACAATGACTTTGAATGAAGTATTTAATGATGTTAGAATCCTATGTTGTCTCATTTAGTAAATCAACCCTTTTAATCTGTTAGTTAATTCTTAGTTATAAAATATCTCAACTTGTTATTGTCTTAGCATTGAGCGATAACCATACCATTGTTGCATAATTTCATAAATCTTAAGTTAACCAAAAGAGTCTATGTGGGAACGAACTAGAAAGAACTCTATATTACTTGTGAACACGTATACTTGCATGAATTTTAACACGTGTTTTCGTCCTAACAACTATGCCATTTTCATCCATCTTCTTTCTGAATACCCATTTTGTGTCAATAGAATGCTTGTTTTTAGGTTTGAGTACCAGCTTCCATACTTTGTTTCTCTCAAATTGGTTTAGCTCTTCCTACATAGCTAAAACTCAATCTGGATCCATTAGAGCCTCTTCTGCCTTCTTTGGTTCTTCCTGTGATAGTAAACTACTGTACAGATATTCATCTTGAGTTGCTCTCCTTATTTGCATTCTAGATGCTGCATCACCAATGATCAGTTCAAATAGATGATCCATAGTTCATTTTCTTTGAGGTGGTAGATTTTCTCTAGATGAGGTGGCCTCATTAGTGTCTTGATGTGTGACTGAGTGTTGATTAGATGACACTCTCCCTGAGTTTGTGGACCTTTAATTTGAAGATGGGCATCTGTTAAACAATGATCTAGAATGATCATCAACGGATGCTGTATTCTGCCTTTCAACGGATGATGCACTATGTCTTTCAATGGATGCTGCACTTTGTCTTTTAACGGATGCAGTACCTTATCTTTCAACGGATGCTGCACTTTGTCTTTCAATGGATATAGTACCTTGTCTTTCAATGGATGTTGTACTTTGTCTTTTAATGGATGCAACACTATGTGCAACAACTTATGTTCTTTCATTTAATGACAATTTTGAATATTCTCTTGCCATTCCTTTTAGATCACTTTCAGCATCACTATCATCATAGTATATCTCAACATTATCAAATTTGAGGCTTTAATGGAAACCTTCATCTGTCAGTCCTTCAATCTTCTTATCATCAAACACAATATATACAGATTCCAAAATAATGTTGGTTCTCAGATTGTAGACTCGATATGCTATTCCAATATCATATCCAACAAAGATGCCTTCATCAACTTTTACATCAAACATTCCATGTTGGTCAGCTTGATTCTTAAGTATATAGCACTTACATCCAAAAACATGAAGAAAGTTCAGTGTTGGCTTCCTATTCTTGAAAAATTGATAATGAGTCATGCCTTTGGCTTGATTGATCAAAGAAATCTTCTGAGTGTAGCATGCAGTGTTAACAGCTTCATCCCAGAAGTAAGTTGGTAACTTTAATTTTTCTAGCATAGTCCTTGCAGCTTCAGTCAATGACCTATTCTTTCTCTCAACCACTCAATTTTTCTGTGGTGTCCTTGGAGCTGAGAACTCATGCATGATTCCATTTTCTTCACAAAACAACCTCATTGTAGAATGCTTGAACTCAGTTCTATTGTCACTCCTGATTTTTCTAACTTTGAGATCATGATGATTGTTGACTTACCTAATGTGATTGATGTTGATTTCACTAGCTTCATCCTATGATCCAAGAAAATATGTCCATGAGAATTTTGAAAAATCATCTACAATCACTAGGCAATACCTCTTCTTGGAAATAGATAATATATTGACTAGTCCAAATAGATCCATATGTAGTAGTTGTGATGGGTCATCAATTGTTATTTCAAGCTTCCTTTTGAATGATGCTTTCATTTGCTTTCTTTTTTGACAAGCACCATACGGTCCATACTTTATGAATTCATCTTGAGCAATGCCTCTAACAAGATCTTTCTTGACCAATTCATTTATAGTATTGAAATTCAAATGAGATAGCTTCTTGTGTCATAGCCAACTTTCATCTTGACTTGCTTTGCTGAAAAGACAAGTGATTGAATCTGCATTTGTAGATTTGAAATCTGCTAAGTACACATGTTCTCTTCTTACTCAAGTAAGAACCACTTTGCTATACTTTTTGCAAGTGACAACAGAGGCTTCAAAATTAAAGGTAACTAAGTTGCCTTTATCACATAGTTGGCTGACACTCAATAGATTCTGTTTGAGTCCATCAACTAGTGCAACCTCATCAATGATGATATTTTTTTTTAAAATTAAGCCATATCCCATAGTAAATCCTTTGCCGTAATCTCCAAAGGTAATGCTAGGGCCAGCTCTTTCCTTAATAACTGTGAGCAGGGTAGAATCTTTATTCATATGACTTGAGCATTCATTATCCAAATACCATAGATTCTTTCTATTTCCCTGCACACATCAAAACTAAATCAAGTTGATTTTGGTACCCAAGTTTCCTTGGGTTTTGCCTTGTTAGCTTTCTTCTTAATTTTCTTGGACTTTCCACCACTAGACTCAGGTAATTCAAGATCAACCTTTATCTTGGGGGGAGGTCTTTGAAATCCATGATCAGTTTGTGATTCATCAAACATATTGTTATTTACATGATATGATATAGGTTATGAAAACATGTTATTTTAGATTGATATGCTATATGGCATTTGTGGCATATTGAATACAGTATAATGATGATTTTGTGTAAATTGAATATTAGAAAAATATGCAAGTGAATTATGTGTATGTATAACAGGCATGAAATGCATAGGCGACATAGGCATGTTAGGCAAGGAGTGAGGTGCAGGCATGGGTGCATTCATAACAGACTTGCATTTAGTAGACAAATGATTAACACTACCACATTTCGCACATGTTTTTCTAGGTGCATACTTATTAGGTGTGTAGTTGTTGTGTTTGTTAATCCCTACTTTCCCATTCCTATTGGTTTGTCTTTTAGCCTCTGTTTAAACCTCAATCTTTTCCAACCTGTCATTGAATTGCTTCACTGACAGATGCCCTATATTCACTTTCCCTGCATCCTTGGTTTTTCTTGATTCTCTTAGGACAAAATACTTTGTGACTGAACCATATTTCTCTTTAAGCTTTTCTATCTTTCCCTTGCTAATGGTCTTTTTCTCCTTCAATGGATGAGCTTCATCTTTTAACGAATGATCTTTGTCTTTTAACGAATAAGCTTCATCATCTGTTGATTCAACATCCGTTGACAGACCATCAACTAACTCTTGGTTCAGTTTCTTCTTGTCTTTCTTCCACGATTTTTCACAAAATGATTCAATACCTTGAACTTTGGAAATCCGTGCAGTAACATCCCTAGAAGATTTCCAGGCTTTAATTACTTCTTACTCTCGTTCAAGTTGCTTTCTCAAAATTTCTTCCTTCTTCAAAGATTCTGTTAACTCATCTTTAACAATCTTACACTGAATTTTCAATTTCTCAAACTCAATGAACGGAGTTTCTAATGCAGCATTTCTGTCACTTAAAAACACATTTTTCTCTTTAATTCTAGTGTTCTCTTTTATGAGAGATTTAAGCGTGACACACAAATGATACAATTCTGTAGACATATCATTAATATCATCATTGCATTAATCTTTAGAAAGTTATTCAAGATTAGTAGTGATTACATGATTGTTGGATGAGCTAACCTCTGTTTCATCTGACTTGGCCATGAGGGCAAGGCTGACATAGTTTATGTCTTCATCTGCATCATCTCCATCAGCAGCCCAATCATTTTCTTGAGTTATAAAAGTCTTCTCCTTTTGTTTGAGTAACTCAAAATATTGCTTTTTGTATCAACATGCTCAAATCTTTTCCTTTCAGAATTTGGCTTTCTGCACTCATTTGCAAAATGACCACTTAGCCCACATTTGAAACATTTAAATTTGGTCTTATCAACCATGTTTCTATTAAGCCTTGCAGCTCCAAAGTTTTTCTTGAATTTGAGATTTGCAAATTCTAGATAGAAAGGCTAGATGCTCATCAACTTCATCCATATCATCTTGACTTGGACAGTCTTTATCTTCAGCCATCAACCCCTTTCTCTTGCTCATCTCAGACCTGCCTTCACAAACATTCATGTTTGGTGCAGTTTTAACAGCTTTAACCTTCATTTCCATCACTCTCTCTTGCCCAGCTACCAATGCCACAGATCCACCTTTCTTCCTTTCTCTATCAGCTCATCTTGTTCCATTTCAAGCTCATAAGTCTTCAAAATACCATACAGTCTCTCAGGAGTAAAGTCCTTGTACTCTTGTGCATTTCTGAGAGAGACTATCATTAGCTTCCAATCCTTTGGTAAAGACCTTAGGAATTTTAGGTTGGAATCCTTGGTTTGGTATATTCTTCCATACAACTTTAGTCCATTTAACAGTTTTTAAAATCTACTAAAAGTATCATTTAAGGACTCACCATCTTTAAAATGGAAGTATTGACAATGTTCTATGAGAAGTTGCATCTTATTTTCCCTGACTTGCCCAGTTCCCTCACATAGCACTTGAACTTGATCCCAGATTTCCTTAGCAATTTTACAGTTTATGACATTGTCAAACATGTCTTAATCAAGACCATTGAACAATATGTTTATGACCTTTTTATCTCTATGAACTGCTCAATGTCTTCATCAGTCCAGTCTGATTTAGGCTTTGGAATGTTTGTTCATTTTCAGTTGCTTCACCGTCTTCAATTACAGCCCTTCAAGGAACATAAGGTCCATTATATATGCAGTTGACATAACTTTCATCTTGAGAGAGTAGATGGAAGTGCATCTTCACTTTCCAGTGATGATAGTTATTCTATATTCAGAAGTTAGATCTTCACTCCAACATCCTTCTTGCTCATGTTATTTGATTGCTTTGATCTTTAAACTCTTTGTATATTAAGAGCTTGCTCTGATACCAATTGTTAATCCTTAACAATATAACAACAGAATTACAGAAGGGGGTTGAATGGAATTCTGGTTTTTTTTGCTTTTCTGAAAAATTCTTTCTTAAATATACAACTGTGTTTGAATATGCAAGAGTGCCAATAAGACATGAAAATTATTTAAATAACATAAAATAAATAAATACAAATTTAAAAAATTTTTGGTGGATTTGTCTTTCCACCAGAGATGTATATATTGAAGAAATCTCTGTGATGCAAGAATGCACACAACTGCTTACAAGTATAAAAATACAACTTAGAACATGAGATTACTCCAGATACATCTTGCTCTATTTTCTTATTATTCTAGTTGATTAAATTCTAAGTTACTTGCTATAATTGATATATACATATATATATATATATCACCAAGTTACATATGCAATAAGACAAGAATAATATTCCTATCAGCTAGGTCCATTCACATATTTCTTCATTTCTCTGTCCAATACAATACAAGTTAGATACAAAATCTTTGAAAAAGATTGCCTTTCATGAAAATGGAAATGCTTCATTTTCTTCTAAGACCTGTAATCAGGGTGCCACATTCCTTTTGTGCACTATCAACCCATGTGACTCTGTCAGCTGCTGTCAAGTCCCTTTCAACTGCTATCTTGCTGATTATCCATTGAAGCTTCTTAGATGTTATCCGTTGATACTATAATGGTGTCATCCATCAAAGCTTTCTTGATATATCCGTTGGCAGCTTTATCTATTATCCGTTGAAGGCTTGACTCATCCGTTGAAGGCGTATTGAGTTATCCGTTGAAGCTTTATAGATTAGCAGTTGAAGTTGTTTCTATAGCAGTTGATACTCTTTTAGTTATACAAATTACAAAGAATTATATATCTACAGTTAGCCCACCTATTTTACATATCTTTCTAGTAGTCAACATCACTTAGAAACTACTAAAACTACCAACCCTCAGCTATTCTATTGTACATAATGTGCTACATACTTATTCATGTAAGCTACTCCTGCAATACATAGAAAATTATGGTTATCCGTTGAAGGCTACAAAAGACACTTAATAAATCTACTTAAGTTGTTTTGGTGAATTATCATCAAGACTCAAATATATTCCTAACAACTCTCATCCCGAGACATCAAGTGAAGCCTCATCTTCACTTTCTAGTGAGAGTAAAATTCTTAATCTAGAACTGGAATCTTTACTTCAACACCCTTCTTACCCATGATTGATTGTATAGCTTCAAGATCTTCAGACTTTCTGTAAGTTGAAAGCTTGTTATGATATATGCTATATGTTTTGTTCATCAATCATAATACATGTGATTCCTAACATATGACATTCCCAAGTTTAATATTCCATATCCCAGAGTTTTCCCTATATTTCCATCTCCATAAGAAACACTTCGGTCAACCTATTCTTAAACTCTGATAGCAGGGCTTCATTACTGGTCATATGTCCTGAACATCCACTATCCAAGACTAGATTAATTTTCTTGTTACCCTGCAATCAGATAAGCCATTAATTAGAGTTTTTAAGGACCCAGACTTGCTTGGATCCGCTGGCCTTATTAAGCTTATTAACATTTGCACAGCTATATATCATAGTTTATGTTAACATTATTAATATCAGGAGATACACGTGCTGAAATAATTTTTTTCTTATTTAAAAAGGGTTTCAGTTCATAATAATCATAATACAAACTGTGATACTCTTTACATGTGTAGATGGAATGCCAAGTACTACCACAATAAAAACAATATTGTTGTGATCTATATCTAACTATTCTGTTCCTAAAATTTAATTTAGGAGGAACAATATTTATTTCTTTATTCTTCCTGCAAGAAACAACAAGATGATTAGTACTATCATAGTTTGCACAAGCCTTTCTAGGTGCATTAGGAATTGGTTTGTAGTTGTTTTCCTTCTTGACATCTACCTTACCATTTCTATTCTTCCAGGGCCGTTCTTCCTTATTTTTCATTTTAATTTCTTTTAACCTTTGAGTAAGTTGTTTTTGAGTCATTAAACCAATGTTAATTGACTTAGCCTTAACCTGTCCATAACTATCAGTTTTAATGGCTTGCTTAAACCCTGATGTAGAACGTTTCTCATTTACTGATTTGAGTCCATCAATATTTAAGTAAAACTTAACATGTGTTAACTTAGATATGTTCTTTTTAATCTATTTATCAGTGTTTACAGGTTTGAGATTCTCAGACTCATTTTTCTTTTCATTTTCAGTATTAGGTTTGTCTGCATAACCTAATCCTGAACCTCAACAACCACGTTCAGTTAACCCCTAAGTTGACTTTCCAGAATTAGTCCAAATTTTAATTATTTTCCTTTCTTTAGACAATTCTTTCTCAAGATAAGCATGCTTTTCTAATAATTTATCTTTAACATAAACAACATCATCTCTTTCTTTTTAAATTTCTAACATATAAATCAACTCAGCTTCTAAGTGACCATTTCTTTTCTTTAAGTCCGAATTTTCAATTCTGGTCCGAGCACTTTCAAGTGTTTGATCCCTATAGCTAACATGCAAAATTTTCAGAAATAGTCTTAGCTCACAAACATCATGAGTATCAAAGGCAAGCGTTGTTTGAGGTACCTTAGTCTCAGGAGTTTTAGATTCATTATCAACATTTTCCATGAGAACATAGTTGACACCTTTATCAGAATCTGAAGTATCATCCCGGTCCTTCTTCTTTGTGATCAAGGTGTGTTTCTTCTCAGCTCTGGGCTTCCTGTAATCAGATGCAAAATACCCAACTCCATCACAGTTATAGCATTTGACCTCAGACTTGTTCAATTTTCTTGACTTGAACTAATTTCCATCAGAATTTATGTAGTTCTTCTTATCAAATTTTGAAGAACTAGAACCTCTTCTTTAAAACCTATTCCCATTCTTGAAGTCCTTGTAAGCCATCTTCTTGAAATTTTTAACATCAATATTTCCATATGCATGAGCTTCTCATCATCTCAGTCTTCACTTTAAGAGTATATGGAGATATCAGTGTTTGAGTCATCATCAGTATTTGATGACTCAGTATCAGACTTTGTAACTAAAGCCATTTCTCTTGAATGACCTTTTATTACATATTTCTCCTTTGGCTTCTCTTCAGCCTTTAGTGCAACTGGTCTTGACTTTGACCTTTTTCTCTTGCTTCTTTGCTCTATCTCCAGTTCATGAGGCTTGAGCATACCATAGATATCATCCAGAGATGTATCTTCGACCTTATGTTTATCTCTTCTGGAAGTGACCTTCAAATCCCACTTGTCAGGAAGAGCAAGGAGAAATTTCAAGTTTGAATGTTCTGGATCATATTCTTTATCCACAAGTGATAGATCATTAAACGATTTCTGAAATCTATCATAAATGCCAGTCAATGACTCATCAACTATTAAGTCAAAGTTCTCAAACTCCCGTATGAGTATTGTTCTTTTATTCTTCTTGATTAGTACCTTGATACTTAACCTCCAAAGTGTCTCATATCTCCTTGGTAGTTTTACATCCAATAACTATACATAACACTATCCAAATTTCTATGTAAGAGATGTCCAAACTTAGCATCTTTCATGATCGATGATAATGTCATAAGTTTGAATAGTTATATATATATATATATATATTATTGCTTGATCTATGATTTTTATAAACAATATATTGCATTTGTACGGATTTTATAAATATTGAATAAAAAAAAAGATAAAGAAAAAATGAGAGCAAGGAAGGGCACAGTGGGAAAAGAGAAAAAAAAAAGGTAAAAAAAAAGTAGGAAACCTAGTGAAGAAGATTCAAGAAAGAGTTGGTGGAAATCAAGGGCCAAGTTCAACACAACCTAGATGACCAAGATTCAGCCAACTGTAACCTAAGCCCTATTTATTAGCTATAAATACTCATTTTCCCCTTTGTATTCTACATTAGTTTATCTTAGTTAACCCTAATTTTAGTAGTAACCTCCCCTTTTAATTTCTAGATCTAGTTTTTATTTTCATTGTAGTAGCTCTTAAGTTCTTGTAAATCTTTTAATTAATACAATTTAAATCTTTTTATTATTTTGCACCTTCTTCTCTCTTTTAATATTTTTAGTTCTTGTTATGTTCACATCAGTTTGGGTTATGATATATGTTAAAGTCCCACAAGTTATATATTTAGAAATTTGAAAAGAACCCTTTAAATTTAATTTTATTGTTGATTTAATTTTCTAGATTGTGTATTTGGGTTGTTAAAATTATTGTCTTAAATTTTATATCTTCTTTTGTGTTTGTGTAATCTACTTTTCCAGTAACTTTACTCTCTCTTTTTTCGGCGAGAGCTCGCGGCTTCACCAACTTGTTTGGTGCGAGAGGTCCTGCTCTTCAATTAGCTAAGAAGTTCCTTTCTTTTAAAAATTTCCTTACCTTTAATGTTCCAATTCTTTATCTTGTTTACAGCTTCGTGTCTTAGAATTTTCCTTCAATGTAGACTCTCAGCCTGTTTGACATCGTTTGTTTCTAGCCTTGTTTTTCGTAATATTAATAATTTTAATATTTAGCATCAGTATGCTACATTTACTTGTCAAAATTTATTAATAGTCTCCTTCCTTGTTTGTTATGCTTTTAATTAAGTTGTCAAACATTTAATTAACAACTTGTTCGTGTCTCGTTATTAACTAGCTGCATCTTCATTCATTTGTGTAATATGAC
Source organism: Apium graveolens (assembly GCF_009905375.1). Taxonomy (NCBI): domain Eukaryota; kingdom Viridiplantae; phylum Streptophyta; class Magnoliopsida; order Apiales; family Apiaceae; genus Apium; species Apium graveolens. Next base: position 28,299,574 of record NC_133647.1, read on the forward strand.
ATGATCTCTTGGTAATTAAATAAATTTAATTGTGTTATTTATTACTCATCCATTACTATATGACCATCATATACTTCAGTCCATATTTTTTTAGTATATTGTCTTTGGCCCAAGTTGTTTTCTCGCTATTGGCCCATTTTAGTTCACTAGCCAATGTTTTCTCTCCTGGCCCAATTTATATCTCATATTTTTGCTTCTTGCATTATTAGTTTCATTGGTATTAGTAATTAAGTAAGGTAATTTAACATGTCATTAGTTTTATATAGTATTTAGTAGCATTAGTTGTAATAACTCGAATTTTTGAGACCTTGTAAATGCTTAATGAATAGTAACCCCGACAGACGAGAAAAACTTTTGAGCCCACACTATGTAGTGTATGAGAAAATGAGTTTCGGAATTAATATTACGACTATACGTACCAAATGAGTGTATGTAAACGCTATTAGTTTTCGAAGAAAACGAACTTTGAAAAACGACCGTATTTACGACTTATCGAGGATTACGGGAATCACAATAAAATTTCGAGATTAAAATCCTACGGATTTATATTCAAGTAGGATAAATAAAAATATAAGGAATAAATACGAAACGAATTACATCGCGAACCAATTACGAGTAAGTATTACGGAGAACGCTAAGTAACCGAGCGAACGCGTAAACGATTAAATAAATGTAACGCACTAACTAAACCATGGTAAGGAAGTAACCATGGTTACTTCATCAAATAGTGAGCTAACCATAGGATGACCAAGCTAGCTATCAACCAACTGCAGCTACTGCCTTTAGAGCCTTCAAATCTCTTAAACCCCCAGAGTTTCTAGGATCTGCCGACCCCGTTGAAGCACGGGCCTGGCTCAAAGAGATAGAGAAGTCCTTCGAGATACTAGGTATTGAGGAATGACATAAGACCTTGTTCGCTTCTTACATGCTGAAGGGAGAAGCTAACTACTGGTGAGAGTCCAAACGAAACCTAGAAACTAATGCTGTGATTCCATGGGATAGATTTACCCGACTGTTCTTAGACAAGTACTTCCCTAGGTTTATGGAAACCCGGATGGAGATTAGGTTTCTGGAGTTGAAATATGATAATATGACTGTGGCAGAATATGAGGCCAAATTTACTGAGTCGTCTAGATTTGTGCCTGAGTTTGTGAATACCGAAGAAAAGAAAGCGCGAAGGTTTCAGCTTGGTCTGAAACAGGGGATACAGAACCGAGTAGCAGTGTTAGAGCTGGCAGACTATGCCACCTTAGTACAGAAAGCCTCGATTGTTGAAGCTGGCAGTGAGCAGATTGTGAAAGAAAAGGAAAATAGGAAGAGGAAGATAATAAGTCAAGGAATAGGAACCGAGAACAGGAGCCTTCCGAGCAGGTTCGTCAGGGGAGCGGTGTCCCAACCTGTACGAGGCCCCAGATTCAGAAAGGCCCCGAGTGAGAGCGTTGGCGAGGGAGGCGGACAATCTAGGGCAACATTTTATAGCCAACCGCGTGCCCCAATCCCAGAGTGTCAAACCTGTAAGAAGAGACACCTTGGAATATGTACCCAGACCAAAGCCCCTCTAAGATGTTATCGATGTGACCAAATCGGACACCTTACCAACAGCTGCACCCGACCAAATGTAACGTGTTTCCAATGTGGAAAAGTAGGACACATGAAGAAGGATTGCCCAATGTTGAAGCCCCCAGCCTCAGGGATGAGCAAAGCTACATCCAACCGACCCCCAGCTGCTAGGACCTTCAACATGACTGTTCAGGATGCTGTCTGAAACACTGATGTGATAGCAGGTACCCTTTTGTTAAATTCCGAACATGCAAATATCCTATTTGATTCTGGAGCAACCAAGTCTTTTATATCTCAAGATTTTGCTAAAAAGTTAAAACTTAATGCCATACCCTTACGTGAGACATTGCGAGTGGAAATAGCAAACAGAGAAATAATCCCTGTAGATCAAGTACACCCTAAATGCAAGTTGAAATTAGAAGGGAAGATCTTCGAGGTCGACCTAATCTCATTCGCGTTAGGAGAATTTGATGTAATCTTAGGGATGGATTGGTTATCCAGTAACGGAGCTCAAATAGATTATGAACGGAAGAAAGTAAAGATAAGAGTGTAGAATGAAAAAGAAGTAGTGTTTCGAGGTCAACGACAGAACCAGAAATTTCTAACCATGCTTCAAGCAAAAAGATCGTTAAGGAAAGGTAACAAGGCCTATTTGGCTTATGTGATAGATACCAAGAAGGAAGTCCCCAATATACAGGACATACCCGTAGTAAATGAATTCGAGGATGTATTCCCAGAAAACTTACCAGGATTACCACCTGACCGAGAAATAGAGTTCGCTATAGAGTTAGAACCAGGGACGGCACCAGTATCCAAGGCCCCATATAGGTTGGCCCCAGTTGAGATGAAAGAACTAGCTTCTCAACTGCAAGAATTATTAGATAATGGAATGATAAGGCCCAGTGTGTCGCCATGGGGAGCGCCAGTACTATTTGTAAAGAAAAAGGACGGCAGTATGAGATTATGTATAGACTATCGAGAGCTGAATAAGCTGACTATAAAGAATAGGTACCCTCTTCCCAGAATTGATGACCTATTCGACCAACTCAAAGGAGCTGTACATTTTTCCAAAATAGATTTAAAAATAGGATATCACCAGTTGAAAATCAAACCGGAAGATATACCGAAGACTGCTTTTCGCACTAGGTATGGATACTATGAGTTCTTAGTTATGTCATTTGGGTTAACCAATGCACCCGCAGCCTTTATGGATTTGATGAACAGAGTGTTTAAAAAGTACCTGGATATATGTGTGATAGTTTTTATAGATGATATTTTGATCTACTCAAAGACAGAGCAAGAACACGCAGAACATATGAGGATAGTCTTAGAAATCTTGAGGAATGAGAAATTGTATGCCAAGTTTTCGAAGTGCGAATTTTGGTTGAGGGAAGTTCAGTTTTTAGGACATGTGGTGAGTAGCAAAGGAGTTTTAGTTGACCCTGCCAAGATAGAGGCGGTATCCAATTGGGAAAGACCAACTACCCCAACAGAGGTTAGGAGTTTCGTGGGTTTAGCAGGATATTACCGAAGATTCGTGCAAGACTTCGCTAAGATAGTCGGTCCACTGACGAGACTTACCCGGAAGACAGAAAAGTTTGTATGGACAGAGAAATGTGAGGAAAGTTTTCAAGAACTAAAAAGGAGACTGGTGTCAGCACCAGTGCTCGCTCTTCCCGATGGAAAGGGAGAGTTCGTGATATACAGTGACGCATCGCTTAAAGGATTAGGATGTGTACTAATGCAGCACGGCAAAGTCATAGCGTATGCCTCTCGGCAATTGAAGGAATATGAGAGCAGATACCCTACGCATGATCTAGAATTAGCAGCCATAGTGTTTGCCCTAAAAATTTGGAGACACTACCTATACGGTGAGAAATGCGAGATCTACACTGACCATAAGAGCCTCAAATATATTTTCACTCAATAGGAACTGAACATGAGACAAAGGAGATGGTTAGAGTTAATAAAAGACTACGACTGTGAAATTTTGTATCACCCGGGTAAAGCCAACGTGGTGGCTGACGCCCTTAGTAGGAAGGAAAGACTCAAGATGATAATGACATCGGAGGAGTTGATTAAGGAACTTGGGACGATGGAAATTGACGTGAGAGTGACCGGTAAGGGAACAGAAGGATTATTTGAGATTAAGCTAGTACCATAACTGACTGAAAAGATACGAGTATATTAGGAAAAGAATATGAGTAAGGAAAAAGGAACATTGACCGATGAAGAAGTGAGATGCGAGAAGGATGAGAAAGGGATCATGAGGTATGCGTCCCGAATTTGGATTCCGAATGTGCAAGAATTAAAGGACGAGCTGCTGCATGAAGGGCACAGCTCTAGATATTCAATCCACCCAGGAAGTACGAAAATGTACCGTGACCTTAAGGAATATTATTGGTAGCCTAACATGAAGACAGAAGTAGCAGAGTGGGTCAGCAAGTGCTTGACATGCCAGAGAGTGAAGGCGGAACATCAGCGACCTAGTGGATTATTACGACCCCTAGAAATTCCTGAATGGAAATGGGAGCACATAGCCATGGATTTTGTGACAGGCTTACCAAGGACAAAGACCAATCACGATGCCATATGGGTTATCATTGATAGAGTGACCAAGTCCGCACACTTCCTACCAATCAACGAAAGATACACCGTAGACAAGTTGGTAGATATTTACTTGAAGGAAATTGTAGTGAGACACGGCATTCCTGTACCCATAGTGTCAGATAGAGACCCGAGGTTTAATTCCCAATTTTGGAGAAGCTTCCAGGAATGTGTAGGCACCAGACTAAACATGAGTACCGCTTACCACCCCCAGACTGATGGACAAAGTGAAAGGACTATTCAGACCCTAGAAGATATGCTACGAGTGTGTGCCATTGATTTCAAAGGAAATTGGGGTGACCACTTACCCCTGATCGAATTTTCTTACAAAAATAGCTATCACGCTAGCATAGGAATGCCCCCGTATAAAGCTCTCTACGGAAGAAGATGTCGCTATCCCCTGTGTTGGGACTAAGTCGGAGAACACAAGATATTAGGACCAGAGTTAGTCCAGCAGACCAGAGAAATGGTAGGACTCATCAGGAAAAGACTGGTAGCAGCTCAGGACAGACAAAAGAGGTACGCCGACCAGACCAGGAAAGATAGAGAATATGAAGTAGGAGATTTCGTTCTATTAAGGGTATCCCCGTGGAAAGGAGTGATGAGATTTGGAAAGAAAGGGAAGCTAAGTCCCAGATTCATAGGACCCTTTAAAATTTTGAGGAGAATAGTACCCCTAGCTTACGAGCTCGCCTTGCCTCCTAATTTGCAACAAGTACACAACGTGTTCCACGTGTCCATGTTGAGAAAGTACCATGCCGATGCAAGACATGTAATAGAGTACGAGCAAGTAGACTTACAACCAGACCTGACCTACATCGAGCAGCCAGTAAGGATAATGGACCAGAAAGAACAAGTGTTGAGGAACAAAATGGTGAAGCTAGTTAGGATCTTGTGGAGAAATCAAAATGTTGAGGAATCAACTTGGGAACTTGAAGACGCAATGAAGAATAGATATCCCCACTTATCTTCTAATTGATTCCGGGCCGGAATCCTTGTTAGAGGGGAAGACTGTAATAACTCGAATTTTTGAGACCTTGTAAAACGCTTAATGAATAGTAACCCTGACAGACGGGAAAAACTTTTGAGCCCAAACTATGTAGTGCATGAGAAAATGAGTTTCGGAATTGATATTACGACTATACGTACCAAATGAGTGTATGTAAACGCTATTAGTTTTCGAAGAAAATGAACTTTGAAAAACGACCGTATTTACGACTTATCGAGGATTACGGGAATTACAATATAATTACGAGAATAAAATCCTACGAATTTATATTCAAGTAGGATAAATAAAAATATAACGAATAAATACGAAAGGAATTACATCGCGAACCAATTACGAGTAAGTATTACGGAGAACGTTAAGTAACCGAGCGAACACGTAAATGATTAAATAAACGTAACGCACTAACTAAACCATGGTAAGGAAGTAACCATGGTTACTTCATCAAATAGTAAGCTAACCATAGGATGACCAAGCTAGCTAGCAAATAGTAAGCTAAGGAAGCTAACCTTGTAGTTTAGCTTGTAAGCTAGCAAGCTACAAAGATATGTCCATGGATTTTTGGCAACAAAGAATAAACCTAGAATGTTATACTAGGAAGAATAAATCAAGTTGCAAGATATCAAGTCACCTTCCAAGAAGCAACCTATCCAAAGCATCCAAGAGAAGCAACCAAGTAGTATAAATACCCCCCATCCCCATTTTTGTTCCATTCGGCTATATTGAAGAAAAAGGAGGAATTGAAATTCCAAACTCCAAGTTCAAAATCTTGTAAAATCACCCAATTAATTCCCAATCCTCCTAGCAACTAAACTAAGGTAAGAAAATTCTTTCATCTCTTTTTATCAAGGTTTGATGGGTGGAATAAATTCAAGAAACTCACTAGTGAATAGTATGAATAGTAACCTCTATTTGGTTTCTTGATTTCAATGGTGGTTTTAGGTTCTAAAAATCATACAAAGAATTTCCAAGCCTCCACCATCCTCAAGAACACATCTCAAGCTTTCAAGAAAGGTAAAAATCTTTGGCGCAACTTTATTTAAGGTTCATTTTTAAGATCCATTTAGTATGTGGTAGTAAACCTAGCTTACTAAGTAGTTTTGATGAAATCTTGATGATTAAGTTAAGTAGATTTAAGATTGGTTGTTGTTGCCTCAATAACATGATGTTCTTGAGAGGAGTTTGTGTGTTGATGATGATATGATGATTGTTGGTGGTTGTGTTGATAGTTAGGGGGTAAACAAAACCCCGATCGTAAACATAACTTCGTTAAAACCAATAAACCGTAACTTTAAGTTTCTGCAGAAAGTCCCAAAGTTGTAAACTATAGATTCTTGAAAAATAACCTTTTTTTAGGATATAAAATGTTATAAGGATCGTTTAGGCTCTTGAATCTCTTGATTCCGATTTACGGATCAAAAGTTATGGTCATTTTAGTAAAAGTGATTTACGCGACAAAAATTGCTACGAATTACGAATTTTGAAAATATAAAGGATAGACTTAAAAGTATTCATAAATCATGAAATTTTTACAGAGAGTTATATATTGAGTTTTATAACTTCCATAAAAATTTTAAGTGAAAATAATGATTTCTCAAGTTTATAAAAATGTCGGTATCGAGACCGCGCGAGTAGAAGCCAAGAGAATCCATAAGCGGAGCCAACGATGATAATGAGAATAAACCCAAGATACTTAGGAAAATGAAGTGACCATGATGTGATTATGACTTAAAAGAAATGTTAAGGGTAGTATGACTTGAGAGGGTGCATAATGGTTAGCGCATGAGTGCGAGTTACCGTAAATTAGAACGGAACCTAACAAGATGAAATGTGTTTATGGTTATAGATTTATGAGCGGAACCTAGAGCATTCTCCACCTCGAGATACCCAGGCAAGTTTACAAACCCAACTCCATTTTTATTGTTGTATTGTGAAATGATTGTTTTACTATCATCGCATAAATACCATGTTTGCCATGATACGTAGTTGTTGAATTTCGCATAATGTAGCGATGTTGTACGATAAGTATATATCATGAAATGTTATTTCGCTTTAAGCGTGACGTATTATATAAGACCGAGAATCGGTCGGGATTTAAGACAAAACCCGGGAATCATTCCGGAGATATTATAGGACGGTTATAAGTCCATAGTAGTACGTTTTAAAGGGACTCATCGTCCACTTACAAAATATTAAAACACCTCGAACTTTTATTAAAACGATTTCCCAACGATCATATTCCCTCAACTATATTTTATTGTTCGAATAACAAATACTATATACTTATTCCTTATTATGGGAGTAGTATACTCCAACGATTAATTATTTCAAAACCGATTAATCATTATAGATTAATTAATTATATAAACACAAACTAGTTGAGGAATATTATTTTAAATAAATCTTTAGAGAGTAAACTCCTTTGAGGTTTGATTATTATCAATTATTATTTAATTAATTATTATTCGTAAAAGGGTTTATTATTGATTTAAAAATCATAGATCCTGATTTAAAATATACTTTCTGATTTCAGAATATCATTCGAATAATTTCGGCTCATCGGTGAATATTATCCCGACTTATTAATATATTGAATATAGTTTCGAGAAGAAACTTTTCCCCCTTATTACTTATCTGTTGACAACGGTCAACTCACATCCTTAGTACTTCCTCCGAAATTCTCGGAAGTAGGTATATACATATATATACACTTACATCTTAAAGAGATAAGCTATTTCTATCAACAAACAAAACGCTTGGGGAACTTCGATGTGGTTCGAGTTCTCGAGATTGATAGAATTCTTTTAAAGGACAAGGGAGGGGTAGGCTCTGGTTCTATGTGTGCTAGATGGACTACCAAAGGTACCACAGGCGAAGGTACTCAGTGTACTCAGGAACTTGTGAAGTATGTGTATACCCAAAAATGGGACACGTAGCCCAAATGTGGCAAGGGTGATACCCGAGGGATGACGGTTTCGTCCTTCTACTAGTAGAAAAGGTTACTATTTCCGTAGTACGACTGATCATCGTATGCGGTGGCTCCAGTGAAAGTCCAAACTCTTCCAATTGGAATTGAAATGCAATACCGTAACCCAAGCCTAGGTGCTGGGATTACTATTAAGGTATTCGCAGGTTATTAAAACCCCCTTAAAGAATTGTCTTTGTAAGAAGGTGTGTGACACCAAGGAAAACTATTTTCGAATAAAACATATATATAATATATGATGTTATCATACAGTCATTTCCATACTGTACATTATTATGCTGAGCATTATAGCTCACACTTGTTTTCTTAAATTGACACAATACAACAGTGAATCAAGATGCCTGCCATGAGAACCACAGCCAGGAAACGGGTAGGAAATGCCCAGCTGTTCCGTAGATTGTTTGGTGCTGTACCACAGGTAGTCAGAATAAGCTGGATTAGTTTTCAGTTATTTATAGTTCGACTTATTTATAAGTATGACTTATGTAAGGTAAGAAACAAGAAACGTATATTTGGCCGACGGACTAGCCTTACCTAAAGGTCACTCCCCGGTAAGATTAATTACTTTTGGATTGTAATAAATATCGCTTGATGGTTAACAATTACTCTAGTTATGATGGTTCATTTCCAAGACAATAACCTGTAAGTGTGTGTGTGATAAGTGTGGGGTCGTGAAGCGTGAGTATTTGTTTATTGTAGTGTGAGCAGTGTGAGTTTAGATAGCGTGGCTTCCGAGACTCCTGACCCCGGGTTTTGGGGCGCCACATTAGTTATATTTGAATTAAATATCTGTTTAAGTTAATTAGTAGACTTTATGTTGAATTTGCTTGCTTGTTAAATGCAGCCCATTGTCTTTGAAGCCCATTTCATGTATAAACTATTAGCCCAAGCTCTTATGTTAGTGCTCTCCTCTTTCATTTTCTAATTTTAGTTCATTTAAGAAATTGAAAAGCACTTTGTCTTTTCATTCATATAATTCGATGCTTTTCTCTCATATTTTTTAATTTTGATATATTAAAATCTTTTTCCGAAATCTGGTGTCTAGTCCGCCTAAATTAATATTAAAAAATTGCAAAATTATTAGTCCTTGTGGTTCGAATCTAAATATTAAAATTAAATTGTGTGCTTGCAAGTTAAAATGTTTACTTTTGACACATCAAGTTTTTGACCCGCTGCCGGGGACTATAATTATCTTTTGCGCCTTAATTGTTAATTTTTTGAAATAACTATACTTACTCTTTTTGTTTAAATTTTTTAGAAATTTGAAGATTTGGGAAACTCGTCGGATCTTCAAAAATTGCGAATACTCAATTGAATTTTTGAAAGCTTGCTTCGATAACTCGTATATCTCTCTCTTTTGCATTTTTCACTGGTGATAAAAAATCACAAAAAGAATTCAAAATTCAAAATTCAAAAAAAATTAAAAAAAATTAGTTAGTCAAATACATACTTGTTGCATCATGCATGTGATCATCTAGGAACAAATCATCTTAGATTTTATTTTCTTGTTTTTTAATTTTTCGTACCTTATAAATTGTGATAATTTCTGAATGACCCAAGGTAAGTTAAATTATTCTTTTTTTAAATTAAAAACACATAGTTTAGAGCATCCATAGTTATTTACCGCTTTTATATCTTGTTGCGTTGCATCACTTTAAATAAATCTTAAGTGCAAAACCCCATCACAAGATAAGTGAAGGGATTTCATCACTTTTTCCTTGGTCACAACCATTAAATCCATCATTTTGCATACCATGGCCTCTTTAATAAAATTAAGTACACATTAGCCCCTAGGATTTCGTGCTCAACTAGGAAGAGAACCTAAAATAAGGAAATATTTAAGGATTCATTTGTTGGTGTCTAGGCTAGTGAATGCTTACCTGCCCATTAAGATTGGTGACTAGACTATTGTTTAGCCTTTTGGCAATACTTGCACCTACCTGGTACTTTTAATTTTGTGACTTTTAGTAATATCTTTTTGTTAGGAGCAAATCTAGAATTTTTTTTAGGGAACCCTTAGAATTTTTCTTTCATTTTTTCACCCTTACTTTTGCGTGTTTTAAATTCTTGCACCTATATATTACTTGCTTCATATTTTGTTTATGCGTACTACGTGGGTTAGATATACCACTAGGTTAGTGAGATCAATTGAGCGTACTTCCTCATCAGAATCCGAACTCATAGAAATTCATGAATCCATAGTAAACATGGCAGTTTCTCTTAAGGATCGTTGTTACCTCGCTCATTCAGCCCAACCTTCTTGTATTACTCTTCCACCGGTTAATTGTAATAACTTTGAAACTAAAGGTCATCACATTAGCATGTTACCTAGATTTACCGGGAGTGAAAATGAGGATCCGTATCTTTTTATTCATGAATTCGAGGAGGTTTGTGCCTTACAAAACTCCAATAATTAACTGAGGGTTCCATTAGGCTTAGACTAATCAATTATGCTCTTAGAAAATGGTTATATAGCTTACCTGTTAATTCTATTTCAACTTGGAAGGGATTCATAGTCATTTTTCTAAAAAACAAATTCCTTACCATAAGACTACGAGACTTACAAATGAGATTAATCAATTTTATCAAAAGGAAAATGAGACTTTTTAGAAATCTTTTGATAGATTTAAAAATCTTTTGTCCCAATGTCCTCACCACGTAATAGAAAAATGGAGACTTTGTAAGATTATTTATGAGGCCTTAGACAGTTCAACTACAACGTTGTTAGAGTCTATGTGTCAAAGAAAGTTAATGAAAAAAGACGAGGACCAAGGTTGAGAATTTTTCGAGGAATTAGAGGAGAAAATGACGTTGTAGGATTCTATTAGTGAGCCGAATAGGGAGCCTATTAAGCAAATTAAAACACTCGGTTCATTAGCTAACAAAGTCTTGCATTTAATTGGTAATTCTATAGCAACCGAAGTGAAGTTAGCTACTCTCACTAGAAGATTAGAAGCTTAGAAACCACTAATGCCCCTTCCCAAGCGTCTATGTGTGCGAACTATAACTCTGATAGCCATGGACCTCAAAACTTTCAAGAGTTCCAGCAAATAAATGCTATGTTTCAACCAAGACCTAAAAATGACCCTTTTGCACCCACATATAATCCTAGTTGGAAAAATCATCCCAATTTCTCATGAAATCAAGGCCAAAGCTATGGATCTCCTCAACCCACTTTTCAAAAGCTTAATCCAAACTCTTACCCTACTTCTAGTCAAAATCCTTATCCAAACCCAATTCGAGCACCCTTAAATCCTCACGGGTTTAATGATTCAGATAAGAGACTTAATTCCCTAGAAAAGAGTATGAAGGCTTTGTTAAAATCTCAAACTAATTTGACTCAATCTCAACAAGACTTCATACAGACCATGACCCAAGATAGGAAATTATTGAATTCCAATGCTCAAGTGAAATCCAAGTTAGAGGTTCAAATGAGTCAATTAGCTAACACAATTTGTGAGCGCAATAAAAAAAAAGTTTACAAGTTAACTCGAGGTGAATCATAAATTTCTGCTTGATCAAAGTCCTCATGATTATTGTGAATGTTGTCATCTCTCTATAGTCAGAAAATCAAGTGATTAATCGAGTTGGTGTTGATGCTAACGAAGAAGAGAATTTGAGTTCGGAACCTAATCCTTCACATTTGAGTCTGAGTCTAGATCATTCGAAACAACCCGAGGATTTCGAGTCTAGCAAAATACCTCATTCGATTGCACCACTTTGGAAACCTAGTAACGATGTGTCTAATGAACGAGCCTTTATGCCAAAAACTCTGTATCCTCAATGACTTATTTTGAACAAACAATCGTATCAAGTAGACAAGATTTTAGAAGTTTTCAAGCAAGTCAAGGTCAAACTTCCTCTTTTAGATGCCATTCAACAAATTCCTTTATATGCTAAATTTCTAAAAGAGTTGTGTACTCATAAACGAACTACTCATATTTCTAAGAAAGCCTTTTTGACATCTCAAGTTAGTTCAGTTCTCTCGAATGAAATTCCCTGAAATATTTATTACCCGGTTGTCCTACTATTTTTTGTGTCATAGGAAACCCTTTTGTTGAAAAATCTTTATTTGACTTAGGTTCTAGTGTGAATCTTTTTCCATATTCTTGTCTACCAAGAATTAGGACTAGGTGAACTTCAAAAGACCAATGTAACATTTCTATTAGCCGACCGTTCTATCAAAATTCCTAAGGGAATATTTGAAGACATGTTGTTAAGGTTCGGAACTTAATTTTTCTCATTGATTTTGTGGTCCTAAAAACTGAACCGGTCAGAAATCCTAAAAATAAAATTCCAGTTATTCTAAGAAGACCTTTTCTAGCCACATCCAATGCCTTGATTAATTATTGGAACAGTTTAATGTAACTAATATCTGGAAATATAACCATTGATCTCAATATTTTTCATGTAGAAAACCAACCCAATGACTATTTTGACCAACATATGGAAATTAATTTAATCAATGAAATACTTGATCATGAAACCATGAGTATCGATGATGCTCTTACTTTTGCTGAAATCATTTTGGTCAAAATTGGGTTGATTATGAGAACATTAATGAGGTCAATGAAATGTTAGAGTCCACAATTTCTATAACTAACTAAGAGCTTAAACCACGCCCTTTATCTCTTTATCAAGCTAGTGAACCCGTTGAGCCAAGTCCACCCGAATTAGAACTCAAACTTCTTCCTAACACTCTTAAGTACATGTTTCTTGGTCCCAATGAGTCTTTTCATGTCATAGTTGGTTCATATTTAACCCCATCTCAAGAAGATGAACTTTTAAGTGTGCTTAAAAAACTAAGGAATTCATAGGTTGGAGCATTTCTAATATTAAGGTTGTTCACGAACCGAGTCGAGCCGAGTTTTGATATAAACGAGCCGAGCTTTTATTTTTTCTGACCAATCGAGCTGAGCCGAGCTTTCTTATCGAACAAAAAAACATGTTCGAGCTTGAGTTCGTTAAGTAATGAGCCGAACACGAGCTTGTTCGTGAACAAATACGAGTCGAGCCGAGATCGAGCCGTAACTGAGCTGCTCATTAACGAATAAAAAAATATAATTTTGTTGGCCCAAAACAATTGATTAAACCCAATCCTTCAATCCAAGCCCAGCCCAGCCCAACTGATTATCCATTTGCCTTGATATTAACTCATCCCCACCTTAGTTATCTGTTGTTTCTTTTAATCTTATTTCATACAAATTGAAAGAACATAAATTACATAGTAAATATGATGATGGGTCAAGATTGACAGTACAGGGTATTCAACGACATATCACTTTGGTTCTCAACATCCCCTATCTCATCCTTCTCCGATTCAGTTTTCCTATCATTCTCTGGTTATTTCTCGCCACTCTTTGTTGCCACAGCTTACGACAACCAGATTCCCATCGTTACTGTTAGGAATATCGATTTGATTCGATTTAATTTTGATTTGATGGTGATTTGGTTGCCATCGAGAATAACCTTTATCCTCATTTTTCTCCATATCTCTCTAGTTTGTGTATCTGAAATTAAAAGTTTTATAAAAATATTTAGAAAAAATATTATTTATTTTGAATTTAAACGAGCCGAGTTCGAGTAGAACGAGCTCGAGCCGAGTTCGAGCCGAGCTTGAGCCGAGTTCGAGCCGAACATGATAAAACTCGGCTCGAACTCGTTTTGCTTAACGAACATATTTTCATGTTCGAGCTCGAGCTCGAGCTCGAGTTTAAGAACGAGCCGAGCCGAACGAGCCCTTAACGAGCTGAGCTCGAGCTTGTTCGCGAACAGCTCAGTTCGTGAACAGCTCTATCTAATATTAAAGGATTTAGTTTGTAAATTTTCCAACATAGGATTCACTTAGTTGATGATGCTAAACCAGATAGGGAGACACAAATGAGATTGAACCCAACTTTGATGGAAGTTTTTAGGAAGGAAATTCTTAAGTGTGTAGATAATGGTATCATCTTTTCCATTTTCGGTAGCTCGTGGGTGAGTCCGATTCAAGTAATGCCTATGAAATCGGGTATTACCATAGTGACCAACGAGAATGACGAGAAAGTTCTTACTCGTGTTCAATCTGGTTGAAGAGTGTGCATAGATTATAGGAAACTCAATTTGCCTCTAGAAAACTATCACTGTCCTTTATCATTCATCGATCAAATGTTAGAAAGGTTAACATGTCATTCCTACTATTGTTTCTTAAATGGTTTTTCTGGCTATTTTCAAATCCCCAGTATTCCCGAAGATCAAGAAAAGACCAAGTTCACATGTCCTTTCGGAACGTTCGCTTATCATCGTTTAGCTTTTGGTTTAACCATGGCCCGACTACTTTCCAACGATGCATGGTGAACATATTTTCCGATATGGTAGGTAAATTCCTAGAAATTTTCATAGATGTCTTTTTCATATTTGGATCTTCTATTCATTAGTGTCTAAACCATCTTGACTTAGTTTTGAAAAGATGTAAAAAACAATCCCCGTTCTTAATTTGGGAAAAATGTCATTTCATGGTTAAAGAAGGAATTGTCCTTGGTCATAAAATCTTGGAAAAGGGAATTGAAGTTGATAAAGCTAAAATTGATCTCATTGCTAGTCTCCTTCCATCAAAATTGGTTAAAGCAATTTGCTCCTTTTAGAACATGCGGGTTTTTATAGGTGTTTCATTAAATATTTTAGTTAAAAGGCAAGACCTTTGACCAATCTTCTTCCAAAAGATGTCAAACTCGAGTTCAATGGTGATTGTTTACAATATTTTGAACACCTTAAGAAAGAATTAACTTCATGCCCAATACTTAAATCTCCCAACTGGAATGAGCCTTTTGAGTTAATCTGTGATGCCACGAATATGCAGTTGGGGGCAGTTTTAGGGCAACGAGTCGATAAGACACCTAAGACATCTCATGTCTTATACTACGCTAGCAAGACATTAAATGATACCCAACTCAACCATCGAAAAAGAACTTCTAGCCATAGTATTTGCTCTCGAGAAGTGTAGGTCTTATCTTATTAGTTTGATAATCATTGTTTACACCGATCATGTTGCCCTTCGATATCTTTTCTCAAAAAAGGACTTAAAAGCTCGTTTGATTAGGTGGATATTTTGCTCCAAGAATTTGACCTATAAATTAGGGATAAGAAGGGGCCCGAAAATGTCATTGCCGATCATCTATCTTGATTGGTAGTAGAGTTAACCGTTGACTTGCCTTTGAATCAATATTTTATGTATGAACACCTTCTTTCTATCTCTACTCTCCCTTGGTTTGCCGACATTGCTAATTACCTTGTCACCGGTAACATTCCAACTCATTGGTTTAAACAAGATAAATCCAAATTCTTTTACAAGTCAAACACTTCTTTTGGGATGACCCTTATCTCTTTAAGTATTTCCTGGACCAAATCATTAGGAGGTGTGTCCCAAATCATGAGTTTAGAAGTGTCCTTTCCTTTTGTCATGATCAAGCTTATGAAGGTCATTTTAGTTCCAAAAAGATGAGTGCTGAAATACTCCAAAGTGGTTTCTATTGGCCTAGTTTGTTTAAGGATTGTGGGGAATTTTATGCCACTTGTATTAGGTGTCAACATTAAGGAAATATCACAAGACGTAATATGATGCCAAATCCTGATTATCGAAATATTTGATGTCTGAGGGATAGATTTTATGGGACCATTTCCTTGCTCATATGGCCACCTCTACATTCTCTTAGTGGTCGATTATTTGTCTAAGTGGGTCGAGGTCATTCCACCTAAGTCTAATGATAACAAGGTTATTCTTAAATTCTTAAAAGAGAATATATTTTCTCGATATAGTACACCTAGCTATCATTAATGATCAAGGCAAACATTTCAAGAACCATCAATTTGAGTCTCTCTTGAAAAAGTACTCAATCACTCATAAATTGACCACCCCTTATCATCCAAAACTAGTGGTCAAGTTGAAGTTTCAAATAGCAAATAAAACAGATTTCAGAGAAGACTGTCAATTCGAATATGAAATATTGGCCAACTAAGTTGATAAATGCTTTATGGGCCTATCGGACCACTTTTAAGTCTATCCTGGGTATGTCTTCTTATCGGCTTATTTTTGGTGAAGTTTGCATTTTCCGGTTGAACTTGAACATCGAGCCTTGTGGGCCATTAGGGAGTTGAATTTGATTTACCCACTGCCGGTAGTCATAGGAAGTTGCAATTATCCGAGTTAGAGAAAATGAAAAATTATGCTTATGAAAATGATGAAATATATAAAGAAAGAACCAAAGTTTATCATGATAAATCATTTTTGAGAAAATCCTTTTCTCCTGGTTAAAAGGTTCTTTTGTACAACTGCAGGCTTCATTTATTTCTCAGAAAATTATGATCTAGATGGGAGGGACCATACATTGTTAAAGTAGTCTTTCCTCACGGTGCTATTGAAATTAAAAATATTAAATATGGTCAAGTATTTAAAGTTAATGGACAACGTTCCAAACCATTTTTAGAGTTGCCCATCGATTCGGAGGAAAAGGTCATCCATCCCATTGACCCATGACCAAGTAAGTATCTTAACCCTTATTCTCGTTTATCGTTTGAGGGAACACAAGTTTCCCTAAGCCCTTCTCAATAACTTTTATTCCCATAGTGATGCTCTTATATGATCCTTGGATTCATTTACTTTGATCTTAACACTTTATACTTAATTCTTTCGGGGTCTGGCAGATTTTCGGGAAAAATCAAAGTTCTCGTTTTCGAAATCTGACGGCTTTTACAAACACTCAAATTCACTACGAAATACTAATATGTACTCAGAATTCCCATAAAAGAACTCATATATATGGTCGCCTGATAATATTTCACAATCAGCAAAATTTACTATTCATCAAGGTTAATTTCCAAAATTGGGGTTATTATAGTAGATCTTGATTCCCCGAACATCAAATTTTGTTATTACCAAATTCCTCTGTCAACAAAATATTTGTTTGATCTTACGAATGATGTTTTTAAAGACGGTCAAAAAAATGTAAAATCAAAATACACCTTTCTATAATTTGGTCTAAAAAAAATTAACCTTAATTTTTTATGACATAATTTAAGCAGAATTGCAAAAAATATGTGTATATGTGTGTGACCAGTTAATGACCACTTTTAAAAGTCTATCCAAAAAGTGTAAAATTAAAATAATAAAGACATATTTCCAATATAATCTTTATTAAATTGAGTTACTAACAGAAACACCATAAACTTTATTAGTTCAAATAAAACCGCCTCCATTCCTCTCATCTCCTAGGGTTTGTCCATTTTTAAGTAAATTGAGGGGCTTCCACTGATTTCTCCGGTGGAAAAATCAAACTCCTTCATTCTCTTTTGTTCTCGTTAATTTTCCTTTAATAAAACTCAGTGTTTTGGGTGTTTGTGTGTCTCTCCTCTTGGATTGTGTGCTCTGTCTCTTCTTTTAGAGTGTTTTGTTATATTTTTGTTTAGTTATGGTTGAGTTTATTTGATGTTGAATCTGTTGAGAAGGAGTTTATTGATTATTTTTGTGATCTGCAAATCCTGCATCGAATCTGGGGTAGTGATAATTATTGCAAGAGCTCACCTTTTACAACCAAAGATTATTCATCCTTCACGGGTTTACACTTTCGGCATGTCTATAGCTCGTACACGACATGTAGATAGTTGGGGTGCCTTCAGCAATGTCTATAGCTGGTGTTCGACATGTAGATAGCTGTGATACCGCTTCTCCAATCTCATTTTATACGACTGGTGTTTTTGAACATTGGGCTAACAATGTTTTTTATGTGATATGGTCAATTGCGATGTTGCTATTTTCAGAGATATTAGTGCAATTCGAATCACTTGGGATGTATTTGATTTCATTTTTAGGTTCAAGAATTTTTAAATTCTATGTATTAAGCGATCAGGAAGTAAATCATCTAATTGTTTTTAATATGTTATTTGTTTTACCACCTGATTATATCGATAGTTGGGGGTTTATCCCGGCTGTACTATATTCAAATTGATGATTTTTTTTTGCATTTGTTAAAAAAAATTGAGTTACTCACTGTTACTGCCTGTTTTGAATAACCTATTTATAACCTAAATTTAGTTCCTATCTAAATAACCCCAAGGCCCTAGCAAATCAAATATGGGTATGTTTCTTTCTTTTTTTTACTGTAACTTTGTTGATTAATTTTCTTATGTTTATTGGGTTTGTGATGTAATGAGTAAATTTAATTATGGTTTTGGAATGTTTTATACTTTTGATCTATGGTTTGACTGTCTGTTCTTGATATTCTAGAATTATTTATGTTTACGGTGATGCACATCTTAAATCCCGTGTTCTTAAAGTATAGATGCATTGTATGGTAATTGATTTGAAAGCTTAATTAAACCTAAGTGGTTGTGGATGTCATGAAGATCATGTTTAAAGATTCGGATTGATACGATATATGGGATTATTGGAACTTTGAAATGTGTAGAGAATGTTCAGTTTTAATTAGTTTTATAGGTTTATTGCCATGTAAGGTAAAGGTATGTAGATGCCGGTGTTTTGGTGCATTTACATGGTTCATTTTTATTAGTATTTTTTAATATGGCTGTACTGCGACACCACTTCACTTTATTGATATCTCTAGTTGTGGTTGTGCTGCTACACTATTTTAGCTTAACAATTCACTAAAAACATTAACTTTGTGGGTATAAAAACGTAACTTAGGCTGTAATAATATTATTGCGTGATGGCTTATATATAGATAGATAAATTTTGAATATATAATATTTATCCACTTAATACTGCTATGGTTATCAAAGTAAAATTTTAGCTGCAATGTATATGTTTAAAGGATTTGATAGATATAGTATAGGTATATATGCACAACTTCAATATGATAATCACCTAGTTGCTCATATGGACCCAAAAATAGTTGATAATGTCAAAGCTCAAGTGCCCACTTGCTTATTAAGATGTAAAACCAATCAGAAAAATGATATGTGAGTACTTCAGTACTTGAAGTTGTAGTTTCAACTTTAGTTTATGTTTGCTTATTCTAGTAGAAAATATTTGCAAAGTCACTATTATATAATATTAGTGTATTTATATATCGAGGGTAGTCCATGCATGCTATTTTGTGCAAAGCTTTTAATGGTTAGATTCAGGTTGAATTTAAGGATTAATTTCAACTTTATAAAACTTGAAAGTTAGATTATTTATTCTTCGTTCAATACAGTGTTGTGAAATAATTGGTCCCAACTTAAGTCAGCAAAAAATGTTCTTAAAGTGTTCTAATGAATAGATTATTTCAAAATTCTAGACAGCAGATGATGTTCGCTGAATTAGGGCTCTGGAAAAATCTATTGCCATAGATAATCATAACAAGTGAATATAGTTCTCAGCATTATAATAATAATTATTATTAAATTTGTTGTATTACTATGACGGCTTGCGGGTGGCCTGGTGGTTGGACCAGCGACCCGGGGCTGTGGACAAAAACCAATGTGTGTGTATATATATATATATAGAGAGAGAGAGAGAGAGAGTCTCATTCAAGGGGAAACTTTTTATATAGAGAATTATGGAGAATCAATCACAACCATTTATTTTCTCACTAGATTAAGTAATGGCAGTATTGTAATTAAAGAACATTTTAATGTTATTTGTATAAAAAAGAATTAAGGCCAACAGATCTATAACCGTTGTACAGACAATTACAGACACACAGAATACACAAAAAACTCACTGTACACTCTGAGCTAAAGAGAAAGAGAAAGGAGAGAGACAAAGAGACTATCAAAGATCAAAATCAACATTTATTGAATTGAAGATTTCATCATAAAAAGGTGTAAAATCGTTACTGCAAGACAATGTTTCGAATAGGTAAGTTTTTTCAATCTATATATTAATTTCTTTAGTAGACTCGAGATTATTAAGAAGGATTAAAGCTTCTTCATTATATTTTTTGAAAAATATTGTCATAAATTTTCATGCATGTATATTTGGTTTGTAGATCTTTTGATTCTGTAGTGAATCCATAGAATTTTATTTTCATTCTAGAGTAGGAAGCATTTTATTGTGTTTACAGTGTTTAGCTTTACCTAAAATCGATATTTAGTAGTTGTGTTATATTAGATTTGTTGATTTTGTATTAGATGCTGAAAATATGATGATCATTGTTGATTCAAAGCATTCTATTGTGTTTATCAAGTTTGACTTTAAATAAAAATTATATTTCGCAGATCGATCGATTTAAATCTGTTGATTCTGTAGTAGATCCATAGAATTTATGGATTCTGGAAAGGTTGTTGTGCTCCCTATATTGCTGTTATTTCCTGGATGTCTGTTTCTGATCCATGTATATTATCATCTTATATATGATATAATGGGTCCTTGATCAGCTTCTGGTTAAACTATTGTGTTTTTTTGTACTGTGTGCGGAGAAGAACTTATCAAGTGGAAGCCGAAATGATTGATATTTTGTGATATTCCCTTGCTTCCCTTTTATTTCATTTGTGCTATTTATTTCATTTTGTGATTTTCATCCTAGAGTAGAAGCATTTTGTTGTGTCTACAATGTTTAAATCCACATAAAATCGATATTCAGAAGATTTGTTACATTAAATTTGTTGATTTTGTACTTTATTTTGCTAATAGTGTTTGATTTTAGCAAAAATCATATTTAGCTTTGATCCTACAATAGAATATTTTTTATATTTATGAGATTTTGGTTCTACTAATTGTTGTTCTGTACTAAAACATAAATGTTATATAAATTTGACAAAGTGCAATATTTACTTGTTTTTGGTTTTTTTAATATGAGTTACTTTTTGTTGTTCTGATTATTCAGATGGAGATTACTTCTACTTTAATATCTTATACAGTAAATTGGCAACTCGATGGTTAGTTTTATGTCTAGTTGATTTTAAATTTTACTAGGAGTGATGAGGGAAGTATTCCACGTGTTTGTACTACAAAGATGACTCATACTACTTACGCTCAACATCCTAAACAATAAATATCAAGGATGAGCATTGTGTTAGTTGTTATTTATTCTATGTTTTGTGATTATAATAAATATCAGGAGTAATTACATATTTTGTCTTGCATTATTTGGTTTTTAATATAATGCACAACAATAATACTTGGCTTCATAAATCTTTAGGTACTCGTTCAAGTGCAAGAGTTAAGGAAAAACATAAAAATTATGGATCCAGGAATGCTACAATGAAAAGAAAAATGAGAAACAAGGAAGGATAACTGAGCATAAATGATTTTGATAAATATTTGAGGTAATAAGACAAGAATTATGTAACATTAATTTCAGTTCTATAGTCGAATTCTTATAGTGATGAAATAGAATTAATAATAATAGTAAACTTGTAGAGAGGTATATGGAAAACATTACTAAAAGACAAAAAAGAATGATGTATATTCATTAATCCGTTATGGTTCCCAAAATATTCTTCAAAAAATCCTAGTTCAAGGAAGGAGGCACTACGGTGGATCTCAGAATAAAAAATATTTGGAAAATGATATGTGTTTCTTCCAATGTGTGAAAAGTTAAACATATCTCATAGACTAAATACTACAAGAAATATAATTTTTGAAAATTGATTCTATTGTTTATCATAGCTATCATTTGAATTTACTTATACTGTGCAACTTGGGTGAGACTATTGAATCAATAAATAGTCCTTGTATTTTGTTGTTGGATTCACTCCATGCAAGAGAGCCACATTTGCTTAAACGACACCTTCAAAGGTATATAACCCTTTATTTCTTATTTCATTTAAATTTGACATTAAAAAAAAATAAATTTGATAAAAATATAGAGTATAATGGTTTATGTTCTCTGAAAAACAAATTTATTGTGTAGTTTTGTGGAGAATATTTTCAAATATAAAGAAAAGACAGAACTTGATGAAGTAATGATGTATCCGCTTGAGATTCCAAGGGTCCCACAACAAAACGATGGTTCTAAATGTGGGCACTATGTTCTGTATTACATTTACAAGTTTCTAATGACATGTCCAGAGTATTACAACTACGAAGAAGATTACCCAGGATTTGTACGGAGCATACAACAATAAATGATGTCTTTATTTTATTTAAATTTCTGTATTGTTTTAAATTTTATGTTTTAATTTTTTTAAAACAGGTGAATGAGAATTTGTTCACTGCTGATGAAGTCAATGACTTTTATGCTAATTCACCGTCATGACATGAGACTATGCTGAAAGAAAGCGAAGACAAGAATGAAGAAGATGATGATACTGACATTAAAATCATCAATATTAGAGAATTTTCAAAAAAGAATGAGGACAGTAATCAAGAGAGTTGATTCAAAAATTCGGTAAATGCTACTTCTTTCAATTTAGAACCAAGCGACGCACTTCGAGCATTATATATATATATATATACCCTAGATAGTTCTCAAGATAAACAAACACCAATTATACCACAATGTAAGGATTAATCTTGTTTTATTAATAGCACCAATCATGGAAATTTTTTTTGAAACAGTTCTCTTCCATTTTCTTAATAGGTAAAGATGATAATAAAGTCAATGAGGACTTATTGAAAGAGATTAAGAAGTCGGTTTTCGAGCATAAGGCAAAGAAAATTAGAGTCAAAAGTGAGAGCACATTGAACAAATTTTGACGAGGTTAATCTGACAATCTTTTTTAATGATATAATTTAATAACAAAATTTTGTGTTGTATTATTATGTAACTCGTACAATCATTATTGTAGGATACTGGCGTTGATGCACAATATTTGACATTACCTAAAGGAGGAGAAGAATCAAGTGTTGAGAAAGGAAAAAAAGTTATTGTTAGTGAAGAAATAAAGAATGCTGTGGAAGAAAGTACAGATCCATCACATGACACCCAAGTTGATCATCCAGATACAGTTCAAGATGCAAAACAACCCGAGGAAGAAGACAAGACATTTGAGAATGACAAAGGAATGGTCAGCAAGGTAAATAATATTTCTAATTTATCCATTTGTTGATTCTTGTGTTCAGGAAGGAAAAGATAAAACAAAGAAAATGAGAAGTAGAACTTCTGTTGGTATAATTGAAAAACGAAGATCACCAAGGCTAATGACAACAATCGCCAAATCAGATAATGATGAAACAAATTATCAAGTAAAAACATTTATCTCCATATTATTTTCTTTGTTCCTTTTCTTTTTAATTGCTTCACAGAACAAAAAAAACCCACCTAGATAGATAATTGTTTTTAAATGAAACTTATGATAACATGCATATCTTGACAATAGATAGTTACCATAGAATATAGTTATTTCACATTTTTAAATTTTTGATTATTAATATTTTTGATCTTATATTATGCTTTCTATTAGGATAAAAAAGGTTCAATGGCAAGAAAAAAGAAGAAAGATCCACCAAATGCAAATGATGAATCTGATAGTGATTTCGAAGCAACTGCGGATGTAAATTTGACAAGAGAAACAAGAAGTGAAATAAAGAAACAAAAACATCAGAAAAATGAAGCAAAAAAAGGAAAAATCATGTCCAGGTAATAACATAGAAATAATTATATATTAAAATAATTCAAATTTATTATTTAATTTTCATGTTTTTATTGAACTATTATCGTTCCTATAGTTTTTGCAATTTTTTTTAGATAAATTTTATTCGTGATGATTTTAAAAAAACTAAACCATAAAAACTTTTATCACTTTGTGTACATTAAAATTTGTGTATTGTTTATAGTGGTTATTTTTGTCTTCTTTCAGGATGAAAATAGAAAGGCAAAAAAACAAAAAAGTGAAGAAGTTGACAGAGAAGTAGAACATGTACTAGAAGAAAAGCCAAAGATATTATTGATCAAGGCTTATCCGTTAATGTTTTTAAAAGTTATAAGTGCACTTTCAAAAGAAAGAGCAAAAGGAATGAGTGACAAGTGTAGGTTCCAGTCCACTTTTATAATTTGAGTTGAGAGCCATACCCCGTGATATTGCAATCAACGTATTATGGTGATTTGACCACGATAATCATGAAATAATTTTTCCTGAAAATAAACACATTAAGGTTGATGAGGATGATGTGAATTTGATTCTGGGACTGCCAAGAGGTCAATAAGTTGTTCAATTTCAGAAAGATAAAGCCGTATATAATAAATGGAGAGCACAATTCCCTAAGAAGAGGATAACTGAGTTGATGGTGGCTAATTGAATCAGACTCTCCACAGAAGCAGATGAGAAGTTTAAACAAAACTTCATTGTCCTATTGACAAATATGTTCATAAGAATAGATAAGTCTGCAAATGTCAGTCAATTTGCACTCGAATTCAAGGGAACTTACGAAAATGCAAAAAAATTCAATTGGTGCAAGCAAGTTTTAGAAAATATAAAGGCAGCACATGAGTTATAGTGGAAGAATCTACGTACATAGTACTATACTGGTTCACTTATCTTCCTTCTTGTAAGTAATCAAATAACATTTTCTTCTGGTTCAGTTATGTTACTTTTCTGAATAAAATATAATGATCTATTTTTCATTTTTTTAATTCAGATCTGTACCTTGATCGAACACAACACTTTCGAATCATTTCCAATAGGACATCACCACCTTTCATTGGTTGGAAGACTTCCCTCATAGCGAACATAAGTAAAGCCGAAATGTATGATGACAGTTTTGGAAAGGTAATATTGGTAAGTTTATTTTATAATTGTAATTGATTAAAACATTCATTTTCTAGTATGTTATAAACTTTTCATGTTAGTAGAATAGTTATTATTAAACTCACAGTCTTTGTATAGCCCCTGACTTGCATTGTTTATTTTGTAGGTTGAAAAATTTAACAAAAAAAAGACAAAAGGAAAAAAAAATCTAATCCATCATTTGATGAACAAAATGCTCATCCAGATACAATAAATGTTGAGAAACAAAAACAGTAATTTGAAAATGATGAAGGATTGGTCAGTGAAATAAATTTTCTGATTTTATGATGTCATTTCTCAATTTTTTTTATTCAAGTTATATGGAATTGGATTACATTATTTATTTTGCAGTAATATAAAGAAAGCAAAGAAGACGCACAAAACACTGAACTATCACCTGCTAATGAAGATGCAAATCCGAATACAGAGCAATAATTTAAACAGAGTGAGAAACAACAGCAGCTAGTAGAAAATGATGAACGATTGTTTGGCAAGGTAAATAATATTTATAGTTTTATGCATTTCTCAGTTTTGTTGCGTTCAAGTATTACTATCAAAGTGCTAATTTGTACTTACCTCATAAATATACTTATTAGAAATATTATGACATTTCCACAAAATTCGAAAGGCATTCCAATTAAAGAGCGATATTACTATATATTCTAATGTGAAAATTAATTTGATTTAATAATTTTTAAATGACAAATTATGTACAGGTATTTGATGTTAGGGACATTTGGAAAACTCCAGAACAAATAATTAAAAGAGTACAGTCATGTTCACTATCTTTTGAAGAAGATAAGATGAACAGTGATATTATGTCTATAGCAAAGAATGTTCAAGAAGAACATAATTCTAATGATTTCTATACTGAACAGGTAAAAAAATTGTTTTCGTTACTCTAGACACTGTAAATATAATTACTTATATGAGTTAGCTTGTCTATGGATCTAGGAAATTCTATCACAAGGAATTGGAAGAGACAAATACAAAATTTAGAAGCACCTTGCTCATGATAAATGAAATAGTACTAAATCATGCAAATGTGAAGGAGTTTGAAGGCAAATTTTAGAATCAAATTAAACCCTCAGAAACGCAGAGTGTTGGCACAAGGTATTTTGATACTTAAATATATTTGACAAAAAATTTTACTTGCACAATGATAATGAAAAACTATAAAAAAGTATAATAAATAAATCATGGTTTTACTTAATATGCATTTTGCATATATTTTTTAGTATGTTTTATTAAAAAGTTTTTGTTCGTATAAAACAGAATTGAGCAAGAGTGGCCAAAATTATCAGAGAATGACTGGAGGAAAATTGAAATTTTATCACTTCCTCATTCTGATAGAGCTTATAATAAATTACATGACATTGTTGATTCCATAGGAGAATTAACAATTGGTGGTGAAATTGTTAATTTTTTTAAATCTCCCAGAGATAGTTCAAAAATTTTGGAAGTGGAAAATTTGTTTGACCAAGAAAGACCAAGGAGGGAGCAGAAGGTAGGGGAATATAATAAATCCCCTTTAATAGAGCGGGTTATTGACATTGACAGGGTAAGACTAACGAAAATAGAAGAAGATGTCTGAAATTGGATAAATGCAGATACATGAAACCAAATGTATGTAAATTAAATATCTAAATTTAAATAAAATTATACCAAATTTTAGTTCCTAATGTCATTGAATTAAATTTAATATATTTTGGCAGGCAACCAATCTTTTCTGGGAGGATGTAACTTGCATGAAACACCAGCTTAAGACTTTAAAGACCAACTATTGAATAGCCAGTGGTGTCATCGACGCGTATGGATCAATACTTAATCAAGATGAGAAATACATATCTATTGATTCGCCGAATAGGTTTTTCTACAGCACATTTATAACAGTAAGAAAATTATGATACGATGTTTTATTGAATAATTATGTGCTGTATGTTAATGCTAATATAAATTTTGGTCTTTCTAATAATTATGTATTTAGAATTGGTAAAATTACTTTGATTATTGTCAATATTTGTGGTAATCATATTAAAGGTAGTTAGGTGAAGTTGGCGGGAATTGTGTTAGAAACATGTTTATAAGTTTAACTATTGTCCAATAAACATGAATCGTTTGAATGCAAAAAAAATATGTTAAGTATGATCATATTCAATATTTATATATCACTAATATGTATAACATACAAATTTTTGAATATTATATAATTTACGCCAATTGTGCTTTTAAAAAGTATATTTGGTTACGGATGTTGACATTGAGTAAAAGAAATCAGGAAGAAATGAAATTAATGAAGGGGAGGATATTATCAAGTTTAACATGTTCCGTGCTAGATTTGACATGATGCTTGCTAAATATAGCGTAAAAATTATAGACCTTGATATGGTACAACTACTTTTAGCTACTTAATACTTGTAAAGCTTTGTTGTATGTCATAACTACATCTTAACTTAATGTCATTTTTATGTGCAGATTTTTCACAATCAAAAATGAAAATCATTAATATGTCATGTGGTTTAATCTTAAAAAACCATCGATAGAGCTTATTGACAACATAACAAATAAAGACAGAAGTACTACTGCTTATGATGGATATCCAGAGAGTTTAGCTCACAATTAAGCAACGTGCCAATAGAATGCCTAAATATGAAGTCGTGTAGTGATGATAACATAATTGACTCTGGTATTTGTGCAATTAATCACATAGAGACATACAAAGGAAATTTCATAAGGAAATGGGAATGCAAATTTGGATCTAAAAAGGTATTATGTTAGACTCCTGTAATAAAACTTTATCAAAATTTAAAATCAAAATTCATCTAAATCTTATTTAATGTTATAATGTTCGGTTTTTGTTGGACTAATTTAACTCCTTATATTGTCAATATTATAATGTTATAAAGTCTGGTAGTTAACATACACTATGACTTAGACAACAGTCTAGTCTAAAAAATACACATTGTCCCTCATTTAAAAATTATTAATCTACCTTTATGCTAGTTAAAAGGATATGTAAAAATCTCAGTAATGATTTCAAAGACGCGGGTGTAAGAACACGGTCGCTTAATTATACATATCAGACGTACACATAGATTTTTTGTGTAGCTAGTTAGCACTTGGAAGTAGTAAATGAATGATTGGTGTAGTGCTTCAATTTACCAAACATAGAAACTTCCCGTTTTTCGAATTGGTCTCTACAACTTTCTCTAACGGTATGCAACGACTTTCCTGCTTGCTTAGCCTCATTCAGGGTCATTTGATTGTTGCAATTCACTGCTAGATTTTTTTTATACTGAATCATGCTAGCTAGCTACTAGCTCCCAGTTGACGGTTTATAATATCATCTAAATGAATGTTTAATATACATAAATTACTGTACACTTGTTTGACACCCCTTGCATAATTTAAATGATAAGTTAGCTAGACATACATTTAGTTTTAATTGAATTTTAGAATAGATATTTAGGCTAGCTACATAATTTCTTATATTTTATTATTGATTAGAGATAAATTATTTTGTTGATATGTATATTGTGATGATTATTTGTTATACTACAAATGGTTAGAGAAACAAGATGCTTAAGGAGATCCAGTAAATGTCTCAAAAATTAAATAATGTGATTTAACAAATGGTCTGAAATATTAAGTTGTATCAACAAGAATTCTATTACTAAGATCATTGATATTAATGTGCAAGTATTTTAGTTTTTTATTGCTTAAAAAATGGCCAAAAATAGCAATCAAAGATGTGATATGTGCATCATTGGCATCTTAAAACTGAATATGCTACATTTTGCATCTTGACAATTAATCTACTTTTTATTGAAAAACTTGGGATGATGTCTTATTTTAGTGTAACACACTTACGTTTTAAAATTGTTTTCTGGTTTCGATCGTAAATCAATAAATTTATTTCAAAATACTTCTAAACCCCAAAATAGGATTGGTGAACTCTAAAATGTTAAATATATTAAACAGGGTTACAGACTTACGTTTTAAAATTGTTGGTGGTTCCTAGGGTTTAGGGCCTTCATCCCTAAACCATAGATTCAATTAGGGTCCAAAACCCTAAATCTTAAACCCTAAATCAATAAATTTAATTCAAATACTTCTAAAACCCAAAATGGGATTGGTGAACCCTAAAATTTTAAAGAATATTAAATAGGGTTACACGCTTACATTTTAAAATTGTTTGTTGGTTCCTAGGGTTTAGGGCAACTCTAGGGTTTAGGGCCGCCCTAAACCCTAAACATTAAAACCTAAATTAATAAATTTAATTAAAATACTTCTAAAACCCAAAACAAGATTGGTGAACCCAAAAAGTTAATGAATATTAAACAGGATTACACACTTACGTTTTGAAATTGTTTGTTGGTTCCAAGTGTTTAGGGCATTTAAATAGGGTTTAAGCTCTTGAGGCCCTAAACCCTAAATCTTAAACCCTAAACCAATAAATTTAATTCAAATACTTCTAAAACCCAAAATGGGATTGGTGAATCCTAAAATGTTAAAGAATATTAAACAGGGTAACATGCTTAGGTCTTAAAATTGTTTAATTTAGAGTTTATATTATCGGTTTTTAGGGTTTAGGTACTTCGGCCCTAAAACCATAATAACTAAACCCTAAAACAAAAAAAAATTACAAAAATAAAGAGGAATGTCAAAAGATAACATCAAGCGTTTTGATTCTACTGTAGCAGAGGAAAAAATTTCAATACATTATATAAAAGAATTTTGGACAAAACTTGTAGTTCCCCAATGGAATAAGCTTATTCATCTTTTTCAAAAAAATTAAATTAAAAAAAGAATGTCAAAATCTAAGATTAAGTATTTGATTCTACTATGGAAGAGGAAAAAATTTCAATACATTAAAGGCAAGAGAACTTGGATAAAATGTAGTTTTGCAATGGAATAAATTTTTAATCTTATGCAAAGATTTAATATAATCTAAACTGATAAACTCTATTAACAATTTAACTATAGAACTAACAAATGGTGTACAAAAATAACCAAATACAAATCTGGTCCTATCATGGAATATACCAAAAAGAAAAACTATGTAATAGAACAAATGCTTCTAAGTGAATTTACTGTGTTTTTTAGTTAAAAGAGACAGGTAATTATACATAATATGATTACAAACATACACAGAGAGTATTAAATCATTCAAAGAAATCCTTTACATTCAATTTATAAGTCGAAAATCTCCCAAAAATGGTCTTAATACAAATTTGATTAAACCATCCACAGGACAATATTCTATCATATAACTTGTGTTAATCATCTTAATCGACAAAATTAAAATGAGAACTACATTTACATATCAGTAAAATCGTCAATATCTATTTCCATAAGCTCTTCAATACCCCAACAATATATCATTCAATTTGATTATTTCTCATGTTTGCTGCAAAAGAAAAATATGAAAAAAATATTAGAAACTTATGGTCAACAATAATTATGTCACAAGACATACATTTGCTATCATATAATAATATTATCAAATTTTACTAACTGTCATTCATGTTATACCACCGGATAAATGTGATACTACTAAAGTTATATAATATAACCGGATAAATGGGATACTACTAAAGTTATGTGTAAAGTTATGCTTGGGCACCTCAAGCAGGGGACTTTGGCAAGCTCAAGCAAAATAAAGACAAAAATTATAACCGATGTTGTTATAGTTGTTGGGTAAGATTGTACATTTAAATGTAAATGGAGACTCCCAGGACCCTTCTTATAATCATATCTATCGGAGATTATTTTACATAGTTAATCAAAGACCGTATGGGTTCTAGGAAACCAACAACTAACAGAAAAAATTAAGGTTGCGGTGATCCCCAACAACTGTAACTTTTAAGTATAAAAAATGAAGTTTCAAATATCTTCACTCTTATTGAGTATAAACAGGTGATCACCTAAATATAGGTACAGTTGTAGCCATCGAGTTTTAGTAAATGTTTTAGAGAAATCTTAAGAACATACACACATGATAATCGGGTTTAAACTAGAAGGGTTTGTATTCTCCTGAAAGCTTGTCAAATTCTAAATGGTGGGCTAGAAGGAGCATAAGATAATTAACAGAATCGAGTTTTAGGTATGAGGAATCAAAGTACAAATTGACCTATTTTATTTGTCCTTTTAAACAGAAATAACAGGTGCCTAATACAATGTAAGAGAGCTACCGACTAGAAAAGTTTGAATGTTAATACAATTAATAATCGAGTGGAGTTAAGGAGATTCAGTTTGTATAAAGGTCCATCGATGATTCGAGCACTAACATATTTTTAAGGGAGTAAAAAATAAGACACCAAATCCTATGTTTGGCTATGATCATCATATAGGATGTCTTACAATCCCCTGCAATGTTGAAAAGTTCATCAATGTGGCATGCGGTTTAAGTTCCTCCAAATCGTGGAAATAAACATTGTATACTTTTAGACATATGAAACAAAGTTTGTTGAGGTTTAAGAATTTAGATAGCTAAAAATACATACTAAATGCAAAGGCGGCCCTAACTAAATACCACAACAAATTTTCAATTTAGGGTCCAAACAATTAAGAGTACCTTAAATTATCATACGTAGATAAATATAATTAATGTAGAAACATGTAGAATTTGGCCACAAAACTAATTTAGGCCTTCTAAATATCAGGGCTGCCCTTTCTAAATATCATTGTGGGAATCATAAAAAGGACAATAGTTCATCATTGTTAATTGCAATGAAATAAAAGTCTAGTATGTCATAAGAAGCTATTAACTGGACCTCAAAACATGCATTTAAACATGGATCCCAAAACTGCAGCTACAAATGTAATATAGGACAACAAAGATGAAATGACAACAAACCATAAGAAACAAAGACAAGGAAATGAAATAACAACAAAAACAACAAAATAAGAGAAAAAAGGGAACATGATATACATACCTGAATAGCAGAATGAAACAAATATCGGAAATAATATCAATCACGTTCCAACTCTTTGTTGAACTGGTCCTTAAGTTTATTTGGACATTTACGTGAATCATGGTATGACTTGGTATTACAAGTTTTGCACATCCTTAACTTCGTCTTCTTCCCATCACGACTCAACTCTGCTCCACTTACAATTCTTTTTCTACTACCTTTGGTAGTGGTTTGAAGAGGGGGCAGAACTTTGCTAACACCGGAAGGCCTAACACCAAAAGATTCTTCTAGAATATCATTCTTTGTAATAGTACACTTCTGAAATTTATCTTCAATGCTGATTTTCAAAGATCTCTACCCCTCCAACATAAAAGTCAACCCCAAATTATCATTTGAAAAAATTCCCCAAACATCCTTGAAACTCTGTCCATACTTTCTTTGACGTATCTCTTATTATAGAACCATCTTTTTTCTCTAATTTATTTCCAAACTTCAATTTAGAAAATCTCAGCTCTGCATTTCTCATCCAACGACTAGACAAAAATTGATATGGTATTCTTTCAACTCCCCAAATTCATAAAATATAGAAACAGTGACTAAAAAGAAAACAACTCTCGTAAAAAGCTTACAAGAACAGTCAACATCACTCTCCAAAAAATTGAATTGAACCTCATAATATTTTTCATTAAAGCTTCTATCTCGAACAACATACTTATTCACACCATCAACAAATATTGGTTGGCTTCCCAAACTAATGTGGAAACAACTGGACTTAATCTATTTATGAACCTTATAGAACATTGTACGAATGTAAACCTAAGCTGCATGTTTTTCAATATACTTATCCATTATAAGTTTTGGAATACATGCGTCTCCATTAGTGTAACAGCCTGCACTTCCAGACTATTAATTCGAAACTAATACAAAATTAAATCTATTTATCCAAAATTCAATTACAAAGGAGACTATTACAAAAGCGCAGCTAAAAGCTAAAGTTCAAAAGTCAATCTACTCCAATATTAAGGTCCTCGAACTCCAATTCTATCCAACTCGAACTCTTGGATGAAACCTGAAATTGTAAGTAATGAGCTATACAACCCAACAAGAAAATAATCGATCCAACTAGTAGACCAAGTAACACATACACATATAACAAAATATGATAATCTATACGATATGAAATAAATACTTTCTATATATATTCTTATTCTTATTCTTATTCGATATACACAATACACGTAACACATAAACAACAATAATTCAAAATTTATAATTCATGCCACGACCACTACAACCCGGTGATAACGGTCCTAAATTTTCATAAAACTGACACTACAATCCGGTGACTACGGTCCTAGGTTCTTATTCGATATTTTCACAAACCATGGCACAAATCAAAGAACAAAAATTATCATTTAGAAACCACACATACACAATAATATATATAACTTAAGACATAATACTCTCAAATATATAATCACTTAACCCACGTTTTGATAATCAAATATACACGTATCACACAATTTGAAAATCTAGCAAGATCGATCGAAAACTTACCTCAAAACCTGACCAGATCTGAATTTACCCATTTTGGCCTTCTAAACAACGTTTTCTTGGAAAACACAAAACACGAAAGTTGTAGAAATGAAAATATCTTCCCGAAAAGTTCAGGATCAACGAATTCCGACTTATGATAATTTTTTTACAAATTTTACAAGATTGCTATTTTTTATGAATAAAAACCCTACAAATTTTGATATAAAAGACGAGGAACACAAATATGGTGTATATATGACAACCAGGGTCAAATCCCGAGCCATTTTCGAAAACCGGGTCAAGTCCCGATTATGAGTCCGAAATAAGACGAAGAATACTGTCCCGAGTGCAGCCAACTTGGGTTACAAGTAGCCCACCACAGGCTCCTAAAAGATCATGATTTGTTGGTACACATAGTAGTAGTACTTTGCCTTATAAACTGAACAAAAAGTCCCAAATTTCCTCGATGTGGGACCGGGGTGCTACAAATTCCCCCACTTAAACTCCTGACGTCCTCGTCAGATCACAACAGACAGCCCATAGGACCATGATCGTACCTCTCTAGTTATTGTGGGATAATGCTGGATGGCTTCGTGTCCCCACCTCCGGACCTCTTGCCATTATGGGATAATACCACCAATTTTCGTGTCCCCACCTCCGACAACTTGATACATCAAGCTTTCGAGAGTCGGCTCTGGTACCAGGATCGATCGAAAACTTACCTCAAAACCTGACCAGATATGATTACCCATTTTGACCTTTTAAAAGATGTTTTCTTGGAAAACACAAAACACGAAAGTTGTAGAAAATGAAAATATCTTCCCGAAAAGTTCAGGATCAACAAATTCCGACTTACCGTGAATTTTCTACGAATTTTAGAAGATTGCTGATTTTTATGAATAAAAGCCCTACGAATTTTGATATAAAAGATGAGGAACACGAATATGGTGTATTTATAACGATACAAAACCCTATATGTTAACCTACAAGTTATCCATATTATAATCTGATCCAAATTTTAGGCCCATCAGTCTAATCTAATTTTAAATCCTAATCTTTATTGAATATTAATCATTTTTCTTCTAATATCTTATTATTATTATTATTCTAAAAATTACAGGATATTACAATTAGTGAGCTTTTTACTTTCATGATTTTATTTTTTAATGGCACTCTTATAACACATATAAAATTCAAAAAGTGTGTCTCCTTTTTGTACAAAGTGATTTAAGTAAAAATTGGTGCTTTCTGACCTTGATGTAGTTCTAAGTAATGCTCTCA
Source organism: Apium graveolens (assembly GCF_009905375.1). Lineage (NCBI taxonomy): Eukaryota > Viridiplantae > Streptophyta > Magnoliopsida > Apiales > Apiaceae > Apium > Apium graveolens. The sequence continues at coordinate 28,334,111 of NC_133647.1, forward strand.
TTGGCTTGTCAGAGAAAAAAGCAGGAATCCATGACTTCCTCATAACATATATTTCATTCAACCACAAATGTTCACTTAATCCAAATTCCTTCAACACTGCATCCCATCCACTTTCAAATTCTGCTACCATCAAATGTGATGACCATACAAATTTGTTTAGCTTTTCCATAAAACCAGTTTCAGCACAAAAAACATGACCAAGCAATATAAAAAAATCAAACGCTGAATACAAGGAACAAAAACATAAAAGCATAATTAAGAAGAAATTGAAATACATACACAAGGACATGAGAGACATTACAACAGATTCATTCCTTTTGTAATATTTAGTACATAACAACAAATGCCATAAATAATAACATTCAAAAAAGTTACAATCATATATAGACATAAAGAAAATAAAAACCTAAATATGATACTTATAATATGTGAGAAATAAATTAGAATAATGAAATGATTACCTTAGCCGGAAAATTCTGCATTATATGCCACATACAATATCGATTGATACAATTTTGAAACACCTTAGATATTGCAATTTTCGTAGCAAGGAACTGGTCAGTTATTATACACTTTGGAGGGCGACCAAAAACTTTTAAACCCATTTCACATGCGCATGTAAAATTTATCTCGTTCTCATGGTTAAGCATAGCAGAAGCAAATATAACACTCTTCCAATGATTATCAACACCAATGAAAGGCACAAAAACCATACCATACCTGAAGTAAAAAATTAAAAAAAAATCAAGAATAAGATTACAAATAATATTGTAAAGCTGGTACAAAAGGAAAGGGTAGAATCATTTAATATAATATATTAACACTTAATAATGCAAACATAAGAAAAAAAAAACATTTTTGACAAAAATATAAGCCAACAAATATTCTAAAATATAATCAAACTACAAAACAAGCATGACATGAATTAAAATTAAAATATAATACGATATATAATAAACACGTATAAAAAGATAAAACAAATTTGATAAACTTACTTATTAGTACGATAAGTTGCATCAAAAGAAACAACATCCCCGAATACTTCATAATTTCTTCTATCTTGAACATCAGCCCAAAATAGACGAGTCAAATGACCTTTGAAATCTATTTGATACTCATAGAAAAATCATCCATCAGATGTCTCCTTTTTATTTTCAAATTATTGAAGGAGCATATATGCGTCATGCTTTTCTATGTACAATTTGATATCTCTCATCCAATTTTGAAAATCCTTAGTAGTAGGCCCAACATCAAAATATAAACCAAACAGATTGTTGTAGATACCATGAGCTCTATAAGCGCTATTGTTCTATTTTGTAGCATCTAAGATAAATTGACATTGGAATGAAGTCATAGTTTGATTTGCACGAAGAAACTCCTTTCCCGATTCATAAGCTAAAGGATGGTTAAGACCCCTTATAAAACAAGAAATTACATAGGTACCATCACACACATACTTGAGGATAATCTTTGCATTAAAATCATATTTTTTGGTAACCGTGTTCCTCCTATTAACTTATTCACTAATATTACCAGATGTATGGGATGATTCAAATGTAGCTTCAGAATCCTTTGACCCGGAAGTATCATAATGTCATGTCTTTTGGCAAATGAGATACTTTGTCACAACAATCTTATTCTTCACTTTCTGATTTGATTTGCGAACATTAAAACCACCTTGTACTCCGTATTCAGTATAAAACGAAAAACATGACTTAATATCCTTAAATCGCTGACCAGCATATGGTTTGATACTATGATCTAGGACTTTGGAATTCCAAACATTAGTGGTTCTACTAAGAGAATCATCAAAACCTTCTATCAATTCTTCAACCATATTATACGAACTAGAATCGCAAACACCTTCAAACAAACCATTATATTCCATGTATGAAACATTTCCTAAATGATAAAAGAAAAATATAAAGAATATATGTCAACTTATATAAACTAGAAAAATTAATCAATATAAGCTAAAATATTTAATCAAACAAAAAAAGCATATTAAAAATCAAAATTACCAGTCTACATGTATAATAACACAAAATACAATCAAGCACACAAAAAGAAGCACAAAACAGTCAAAAACACTAATAACAACAGTCTTATTAGGAAAACTTACTAACTACAAAATTTTGTATTATCTAATAGAACATAAAAATAAAATGTAACTATAAGAACATATATTTCTTTCATTCATAATTTACTTATTGATTCTATAGTAGAATTAATTTATTTCTAATAGATCTAAATTGTATTAGTGTAAAAAATTGAAATTAATTTTATATTCTATAGAAGAACACACAAACAAATTAAAATACAACAAATAGCATTTTAGTTAAACTATAAATTGCTTTTAGGATTGTTAACCAAAACATTATCAAAAAAATAGACTCAAGCACAATTTGTGAATTGAAAATATGACTAATTACAAAAATACACTGATAAAACTCCGCAATACACAGAACATGAAGCCTATATTAAATGTAAAAAAAATAAAAATTAATCTAAAGATTAACATGCTCAATACAATAATTTAATTAACTGAAACGAGCTTCAAATTAACAAAAAACATTGATTAAATATGGAAGTTCAAAAGAAAACTTGAAGAAGACGGAATTTGAGCTAGAGCATCCAAATTTCTATCTTGATTCGATGACGAAGCCATAAAAACCAATAGAAATGCGGTGATACAGAGAGATACAGAGAGAGAGAGAGTGAAAGATGAGTGACAGATAGACACATTGATGATTGAGATAGATGAATGAAAGAGAGATCGAGCAATAGACTTTTATGAAAATATAAGATTCAAACCAAGGAGATAAGAGACAAAACACGGGAGAGAATGTAGATTGAGAGATATACAGTGAGAGAGATATAAGCAAGGGAGATTGAGGAATTGATTCTCATAAATATTGAAGTTTTAAAATCAACAAGATGAAAGAGAATTCTCTGGAAAGAATACATGACAGAGATAACAGACATAAAAGTTTATCAATTTACGTGCATAACAACGGTATAACTGTTTTGTCTGATCAATTTTATATTTCAATTCTGAAATTTGTGCACCGTTGGATATAAAGTAATCTAATGGTTGAGATTAAAACAGATGGTTCTCCACTGGACTCCACATAACATGATTCTCCATGGAGTAATTGCCTATATATATATTTATATGACAGTGTTAATTAGTTAGGAAGGTTGTATGGGTTGTAGAATTATAGTAAATGGACAGTTGGCATGTATCCAGAGGCTAGGAAAAAGGTTTGATTCCCCGTGGTATAGCTGTCCTAAAAGATAAATAAACTAAAGTGTAATATTAGGAAATGACTAAGATAGGAAAATCCTGATCTAGTCATTCATTTTTACGTGAAAGATTATCATCCTTTTAGGCTTTTTTAAATATCTTTTTACATATGCTTAAAAAATAGAGGTAAACGGGTAGTGAATTCACTAGCTCAGTACATAGGCCTTTTTTCTTGGGGTTATAGTGTGGAGCTTGAATCTTCTAGTTTTGGATGAATGTGTAAGTTGACAACACATTGGAAAGTGAGTGTAATATACCACATTAAAAGTGGAGTTATGGTTTGATAAATTGGTTGTTCTAATTTTTAGTTTTATGAATTTTATTTTCTTTAGCAACATTGATTTTGTTATTTATTGATGAGTAATAGTTTTGAGAGGCATATGACAACCTCTGGTATTGGCACGTATGGAGCTTATTTGCATGGCAAATGCAATTAAAGGATACATGTGTCATCAGTGTAATAAAGTGAGTGTTAACTAATCCAATATTTATAATATAATATAAGTAATGAGTTTATTAATCAATAGAAGATATGGTAGGTTATGAACAGAGAAAGAGGGAGAAAAATAGTAGGGGCAAATATGGAGTCATTTTGGAGGCACGATAGAAAAAGGTGGGTTTATTATCTTATTCCTGAAAGAATAAACAACCAAGTTATATTTGAAACATATATTGTGAAGTAAATGATGATGAAATGGTGAGGAGAAAAGATCGAAAGAGGAAATAATCTGTCCAGGCAACTTTCCTTTCCGCTTAAATATTGATTTCCAGTTTCTTCTTGATGCATTTTGGCAAGAGTGTGTTGGATTCTATCCAAAACATGTTTAATCTGATTTGATTTTAATTATGGCATTTTATCAATTATTACGTTTGATTTTTGCTATTGTTCATAAGCTCGTCATTCTCCCAGTGATCTTTATAGATTGGGTTGAAGGGAATCTTGAACCCATTGATACTATTTTCGAACTTCTATACCTTGTGGAGAAAATAAACAAGAATAATAAAATAAGCGACAATCACACAAGACAAAGATTTACGTGGTTCAGAAATTCCTACTCCACAAGCCGCACTAATTTTGTATTTATCTCTCACAGTTTGTTGTGTTATGATTTTATTGTTAGGGATTCGAGCAATAAAATGCAACGGAAAAACAAAATTTTTGAATCCCTACCTCCGGATATATGTATAATGACTGAATAATTATGGAGAATAGATGTTTACCTTAATAAAACTTTCCTTTTTATTGTAATGGACGTTCCGATCTTAATGAACCAATACATCAGTCTTCCTTTCGAAGATCTGCTCTCCAAGTTATCCACACGAACGTCTGATCATCCAATGATGACCGGAGCCGGTACTAGCCGATTTGGTTGCCTCTTTCTTTCTCTCTCTCTCTCTTGGATGTAGAGCTGTTAGGGTATTTTTTCAAAAATGTGATGTGACTTAAAACCCTAAAAAATATATATCTTAATGTATATATCTATGGGAGAGAGGATTACGACCTAACCCTAAACCTAATGGGCTTCTAAAAAGACCCATTCTGATTTTGGGTTTATATTATTATTAAATTTGAATTCTAATATATATACAATTAATCAAGTCTCACTTAATTAATTGAATAATTAAATTCAAATTAATAATAAAAAAATATTTAAATTCATAATTTAAATAACACTCTGTTTTAAATGTTCTTTGTGTGTGACCCTTAAGGTTATTATTACATTTACAATAATTTTATTTTCTAATAATAAAATTATAAACAATGAGTGGAATCTAGTAATATATCATTGCTCCCCAAGTAATAATAATAATTGGTGATTCAATTAAACCTTTCGTGAATAATGTACAATATAATATAATCCCTTTAGCCTTATATTATAGATCAAACTCGAGTCTTGCATTGTGTCATCCTCTGTTAACGTTTAATCCTTCTTTCCTTGATCAATGAGTAAAATATTAAACAAGTCAGTATTTGAGCACGACCATGCATTTTATAGTCTTACTCAATCAAGAGGCCAATAATATCACTCTTTTAATATAGGAGGGCTAAATCTCATCTTGATCATTCATATTTCTCATACGATTCATAATATACACAATGTCTACTTTTATTATTACCAGGTCAAAGATAACTTTCAATATTATCAAAGTATATTAATTCTCATATAAAAATATAATGATTTCAGGTCTAAGGACCAATACATCATTATCACTGTGAGATTAACTTATGACACTATAAACATGTAGTATCTCATAAGGGGTCAATCCAACACCATGTATTCCCCAGCACCATGTATCTAATACATGTGTCTGTGTTTTGACTTTAGTATCACCATACCTATAATCAATGAGATGTGATCATTAGTCAACAAACACACTAGTCTCAAAGTATTTATTATCGTCCCTTAAAAATAATACTTGACTAGGGACCTTTAGGAATATCAATACTATTCTCATAATCTCATTTCTAAGTCACACACTTAGAGATATAGATTTACATATCATATTCCAAGGACATTTATTAATCTAACATTTTATCGCGGAAAATAAATAACAAATTACTAAAGAATAATCCATATAAGCATAATTAATAATCCAAATGTCTCATAACATAAACATAATAGTGTTGTCTCTAGGGCACACACTAACAATCTCCCACTTGTACTAGAGCCAATCACCCATGTATCTAATGCCCATGGAACTAGTATGACCTTCATGCTTTTGTTGCGACAAAGCCTTAGTCAGTGGGTCTACAATATTATCATCAATATGCACTTACATATATGTATATCTCCTCCTTCAATAATCTCTCGAAGAAGGTGATATCTCCTAAGTATATGCTTTTCCCGGGAATGGAACCTTGGTTCTTTAGCCTGCGCAATGGCTCCAATATTATCACAATAAAGATCAACTGGATCTATGATCGATGGTACCACACCAAGTCCTGTTATGATTTTTCGTATCCAAACAGCCTCCTTGGCTGCTTCACTGGCAGCAATATACTCAGCTTCCATTATAGAATCATCTACTATCTCTTGCTTTGAACTCTTCCAGCTTACAACACCTCCATTAAGGCAAAACACAAAACCTGACTGAGATACTGAATCATCTCTGTCTGACTGGAAGCTAGTGTCAATGTAACCCTTTATAACCATCTTCACATCTCCTCCATACATCAAGAATGAATCTTTACTCCTCTTTCAGTTCTTAAGAATATTCTTGACAGCTGTCCAGTGACCCTCACCTGGATTGGACTAGTATCTGCTCGTCATGCTCAAGGCATACAAAACATCAGGACGAGTACATATCATCGCATACATTATAGATCCAATTGCTAGGAATGTCACATGGCTCCCACTAACCTTTTTGCCAACACATGGTTCATCTTCATTTTGAATAAAGTCAAACTCTTTTACTATTTCATCAAAACAAAGATTCCATCTCCTTGAGGCTTGCTTCAATCTATAAATAGATCGAAGCAACTTATAGACCATTTTAGCAAACTTTGGATCGACAAAACCCTCAGGTTGTATCATGTATACATCATCTTCAAGGCTCCCATATAAGAAAGCGGTTTTGACATCCATTTGCCAAATCTCATATTCGTAGTAAGCTTCTATTGCTAGAAAAATTCTGATGGACTTGACCATAGAAACCGGTGAAAAGGTCTCATCATAGTCTATACCATGAATTTGTTTGAAAAAAATTTCCACTAGTCATGCTTTATAGGTCTGTACTTTACCATCCATGTCCGTTTTCTTCTTGAAAACCCACTTGCACCAACATATAGGTTTTACCCCTTCAGGTGGATCAACTAAAGTCCATACTTTATTTTAATACATGGATTTCATTTCGGATTTCATGGCCTCTAGCCATCTCTCGGAGTCTGGACTGTTCATAGCTTCGTGGTAGGTAAGAGGCTCATCATTATCTATGAGCATTACATCATCATATTGAGTCAAGAGAAATCCATAATTTCTCTCTGGCTCATGACGAGCCCTACTAGATCTATGAACAACCTGCATTTCCGGAGCAGGAACATCTTGATATACTTCCTGCCCACTTTTCAAATCTGGTTTAATGTTATTTTGTACAACTCGATCTTCATCGAGATCTATAGTCCTCCCACTAATTTTCTTGGAAAGTAACTCTCTTTCAAGAAATACAGCGGTTCGAGAAACAAACAATTTGTTCTCGGTAGGATTATAGAAATTATCCCCTTTAGTTTCATCAGGATATCCCGTAAAATAGCACCTATCTAATTTTGGTCCAATCTTGTTAGAGGCTAAACATTTTAAAAACGCTTTACGTCCCCAAATTTTCATAAATGACATGCTATGACTTTTATCAGTCCATATCTCATATAAAGTCTTATGAACCGCTTTTGTCGGAACTTGGTTTAGTGTATATACAGCCGTTTCTAGAGCATAACCCTAGAAAATGATTGGAAGATCCGCTTGACTCATCATCGATCCCACCATGTCCAACAAAGTATGATTTCTCCTCTCAGAATCCTTATTCCATTGAGGTGTTCCAGAAGGAGTAAGTTGTGATACAATATCACACTCCTTCAAGAAAATCTTGAATTTAAGCTTAAGTATTCTTCTCCACGAACTGATCGTAGAACTTTTATACTTTCCTCTATTTGTTTTCTACTTCAGCCTTATATGCTTTGAATATTTCAAAAAAATCGAATTTGTTCTTCATAAGAACCACATATCCATATCTACTAAAATTACCAGTAAATGTTATGAAGAGTATAGCCACCCCTTGCCATCATACGCATTCGACCACATACATCATTATGTATAATTCCTAATCGTCTGGTGGCCCTTTCACCGTATGAGGTAAAAGACACTTTAGTCATTTTGCTAATGAGACAAGGTTCAAATCTTTTGTATGATTCAAAATCAACCTTATCCAAGTTTATATCCATATGTAACTTTAAAATGTGTTTCTCATTAATATGACTTCACGATAATGCTAGAGGTAATGTTTGATTTGAGTCATATTAAAAATATAAATTGTTAACTAATTGTGCAACATTATAAGCCTTATCATTAAAATAGAATAAACAACTGTTGTTTATTTACTTAAAATAAAAACCTTTCTTGTCTTAACAAGAAATTAATATAATGTATTCGTTAGAGGAAGGCACATAATAACAATTTATCAAGTTCTCAATCTCTCCTTATAGAAAAAATTAGATATCGAGTTCCTCCAATTAGAGAAATAACTTTTGCTTGAATTCTAAACTGATACCTGAAGCTTTACCATTGCTGGTATTCTTTTTTAGATCTTCCAAAAAATCTTGATAGTTTAACTTCCAATTATTCGGTTATTTCCACAGAAGTGACAATCATCTTCTTTAGCAACACCACTATCAGGCATTAAAAGCCCCATTGGGATTGGATTTTGGTTTGGCACTGAGTAAAATCAAATCTTAAATTGCATGTCCACTTTTCTTTCCCATTTTCATTCCATGTGTAGACCATCAATATGGACGTAGTTCATGCCTTTACTGTGTTATTTTCAGCAGTTCTAAACATGCCTAACAACTCAGTGATTGTTTTGTCTATATCATTCCTTTTGTTCTTAACAAACTGAGAATAGAAGTTGTTCAAAGATTGTTTGATCAAATCAAGCCGAGTCCCTATACCATTCTTAAAACCAAAAATATCAAGGTACATATACCTATCATCTATACAACATTTGGTCCAACCGGATCTCATTCTCCCATTAACGCAAAAGTATGGTGCCTTATTATTGTCAAATCTTTTTTACGAGCCTATTATTCAAACATCCTTTGAAGGTGCTCAAGCACATCATAAGCATCATTATGCTCATTTTGCTTCTAAAGCTCAACACTCATAATTGTAAGCATGAGACATGAAACATCAGTTGCATAATCAATTTACTTCATGTAAGCATTTTGTTCAGCACATGTTTTATTCCCATCTAGAAGAAATAAGGTAGGGGTTTGAGTGACGTCCTTTGTAACGCCTGAGAAATATTATGTAATTCTTTTTATCAATAAATAATTATTATGTGATTTTAGGTGAATTTTGGGGAATTATTTGATAATTGATATTAATATTTGGATGTTTATTTCTGATAAAAATTTAGATATTTTAATTTTTAATTATCCAGAATTAAATATAGATAATTTTGGTATTTTTTAGAAAATTTTGGATTGTTATGTGAATTTATAAGAATTTAGAGAATTAATAATGATTATTCTTACATAATTTTTAGAATTAGAAATCGTCCCACTTCAATCGTTTTTACGTTTTTACAACCCGAAACTCTTCCGAAAACTCCTTCCTAACCTAAACTGATAATTCTGAACACTTTTCATGTTTTGACTTTCTCGATCCGGGGTACGGTTTGACCTGTACGAGTCCCGGTGTGAAATTTTCAATACGCAAATCATTTTATATATCGATAAAAATCGATATTCTCAAAAGGCGAGACATTATTACCTTAATTTCGTATAAAGTATTTTATAGGAAGCTCTGTTTTGATAATTATCCAAATTTGGTATTAAAATCATATCGCATTTTTAGTTACTTAGTGGCTAAGTAACCTATTTTCGGATCTGATATGTAAATATAATTATCAAATAATTAATAAATAAAATATGTGATGGTTCTGTCAGTTATGTTTTGCTGCATTATTGACTATTTGTGATTTGTTGGATGCGAAGATTAATTTTATAATTAATTATCAAGCTATATGAATTTAATTCATTTTTAAGGTAATTTTATTGAATATTCATTCTTATAAATGCTAAAATTATTTTTGTTGCTTTATAATTTTATTTATTATTTTTAGGAATTTATAAAATTTAGAAATCAACATTTTATTGATTAATTATCTTTAAATAATTTTCGGACTTCATTTAATTGTAAAATCAGTATTTAATTCCAGAATACCTCAAAAATTATGAAAATTTTATTTTATTAAGTTTGGAGTATTTCGAGAATATTAAAATTGTTTTGGAAATATTTTCGCTTTTATTTAATCGCGCGAGTAATCATTAAACTGTAAAATACGGGTCTGATGCGTGATTTGAAAGTGTTTTTAAAATGTAACTTTATTAATTTTAAATATTTGAAGATTTTAAGAAATATTTAGTATTATTTTTTTAATTATTTCATATTTCCGATAAATCGCACGCGATGAGTAATGATAAATTCGTGGTTGATAATCGAAGCGGGATACAATGAAAATAAAATCAAGAAAAAAAAGAAAAAAAATATAAACAAAATCCCTAAACCCCCTTTTTCCAGTCGGCCGCCCCTTTCCCTCAACCTCATTGTCTCTCTCAGATTATCTCTCAATCCTTTCTCTCTATTTTCATCTCTCTCCCTCTTCCTTCTTTCATTTCTTTTCTCCCCTTCCCTTGTTCTTTCCGGCCGATTACTCGATGCTCAGGTATCACCTTGTTTCTGCATTTTTCGGCGAATGTACCGTCGTTTCTTGCTGCTGTGTTTCTGATATCGTTCCCTTTTAATTGAATCTTGTTTCTCAATCATGGATATATATATATACGCATGGTCGTATGTATGTATGTTGCCTGCTATTGTGATGATTGTTGTCGTGTGTTGCCCTATTAATTTCTTTTCTGTCGCCGATTCTTTTCCGGCAAAGTGTTCGGTGTGTGTGCGTTGCGCTTTTGGCGCGTGTATTTCGATAGTTGCGTTGCTGTTTAATTTTGATGTTTAATTCGTGTGTATTAGTTTGGGAATTGTTGGGTTATTTTTTTTCAGGAATTATTTGAGTGATTTTTGTGAAATAAAAATAAATTCCGTGCAAGGATTATAATAATTAATCGGTGGAATCCGCGTAGGAAACCCGAAATTAATCGGGTACCCGCGAATTTTACCGCCATCGGCGATGAGCCTCGGCGAGTTGACGGTGGACTGTGATGAGGCGGTTCTGAGTCCTACGAATAAAAACATAAAAATATGAATAAAAATACGAATAAAAATAATTAATAACTGAATTGTATCGGTGATTGGGATTGCGAATGATGGTTGGTTGTTGTTGTTGCGATTATCTGAATTAGGGTATTTAACCCTGTAGGACCTAGTCGAAAGACCCGAGATTTTTTCCGGGAATTTTCCTTTGTTATTAATATTTGGAACTCAAAATTATATACTAGCTGGGCATTTTTGGCTCACTCTTTCTTTGTAAACTCTTATTTCTTTCAGGAGCACAGAAAGATAAAGGTGAATAGCTTTCGTTAGACAACAGAAGTAAAAGAGAGATCTCCGTTGCGAAAGGACGAAGATGTGAGATAATAAGACACATGCATTAGCATAAAGGTATTTAAACTTGTGTTCTAGTTATTGTGAGTTGTAAAAGGTTAGATTCTTGTTTCATACCATAACCTGTAAACGATCCGGATTCAAGGGGTTAATTGGATATTCTTTTATTTTATGTAAAGATTGTTTAGTGACACCAAATCTTGACCCCGGATTTGGGTTGTTATATCCTTGAACCTGAGGACAATCCTCAAGTTCCTATGTTAGTTGAGGAAATTATTTTATTTCAACTTGTCCTTCTCAAGGACTATTATATAGAGAAGTTATTTGTGTTATTTGTCATTTGATATCTATAATATTAAAGTGCATAAGATGAACTAATCTACAGATGATCATTAAATTATGTTCAAGTGATTATTCATTTATATTCACAATATATACCTCCCACTATTTTTATCAAATCAATAGCCCTAACTATTAATTCGGAAAGAATAACTTCTATATCATTTCTAGTGAGCCAGGATCTATATTTTACCATGCGTTAAGTCAGCTTTGACTTTTCTCCTAAAACATGATTATTTAGGTAGACAACATTTGTCCATTATATCTGGTATTGAGAGAGTCACAATGGTCTCGCTTATAACCCACAACCTTACAAGTTCAATAAACTCGCTTTTGACAAAATCGCTCCATATCAGAAATAAAGAAGATTATATTTTATTCTGTGTTTCATAAACACGAGAATCTCATTATCGTTTGTTCATTTTAAAATCTTGAGTCATTATAGATTTTATCTTGTTTATCAAGCATGGCGTGAGTGTCATATCTAATACTTACATCTTTAATCTAATTAAGCATGCATCATTAAACTACCATACACATACCTTCATCATATGAGCATATTATGTAAGGTGCAATAAAATAAATGTGGTTGGGCTTCATCCTATGCGATCTTCATCAATCTAATGACAAAGATATTGGTCAATCTAAGGTGAAAAATAAATACATGCTAACTATTACGTGTCTTCTTTCTTGAGTTGTCTCTTCCTTGTATTGCTTCCTTGGATGACCTCCATGTGAGATTACCCTTCATTAATATTAAATCTTCATGTCTTCATGTACATTAAATGAATGAAATATAAAAACTAATCTAATGAACTTACAAGAAGAACTCGAGTTACAATTGAGATTTAATAATTACAAGATCAAACGACATGCAAGCCGCATTAACAAAAACCAAAACCATTAACCTAAGGTCATAAGCCATAACCATCTACCATGCTCAATTAACACATAAGAACATGTTAGAATACATAATTTGATCTTAACATATCATACCCATCATGATCTAATCATAAAAATAATATATATGGAAACAAATCAGAAAAATTAGAATCAAATTCTGAAAATAATAAATCGTTGTTTTCAGGAAGTAAACGACATCAAACGCCTAATAGACGAGTCGATGATAGAAAAGCTATATGTTCTGTTCAGACGCTCAATTTCATATGGAATAGGGTATTCGTTTGTGAAAATCGGACATGAGACCCAGATTTCAGCAAATCCTCTCTATCTGATTCAGAATCATATCAAATACGATTCATATAATAAGAACAAATAAAAATTATGTGTATATTAGTTTATATATAGATTATATAATCATCATATGATTATACAACTCTCATGAATATCATATATTCAAAACCTATACATACATACGTATATATAAACATAATAACATGCAAAACATACAAAATCACATACATAACAGTCGTGGAATATTGTATACATGCTATCATCGTAAAACCAGTAAATACATAAACGAATTAAATATTTTTCGCAAGTATCACCGATGCCATTGAAGGGTTTCGAGCACATAAACACAACCGAAATGATGTAAAATTAAATATAAATCCAAAAATAAAATTGAAACCCACCGCAGGATCCATGCAAAAAACAGATATTTAATTTGTAGATCAGATTGTTTACCTTAAGAAGTTTTACAAATTGGTTGACTAATGGAGATCCAAAACTTGTTCAATCACCACGCATCCCGCTTTCGCGATCTACGCTCTACCAATATCCACACGAATGCTTGAACGCAAGGATTGAATGTGTACTAGTAAAAAATTGTTTCTTCTTACTCTCTCTCCATCTTATCTCTTGGTGGCAAGGGTTTTAGTAAAAGTCTTATGTTAAAAATCAGCCACGAGATATTATATAGAGAGTAGAAAAAAATAAATTATAACTCTTGACCAATTAGGAGTTATTATTAATTCGAAATTCCCTTTTGTATAATAATTAAGTCACACTGAATTATTTAACAACTGAATTTCATAATTAATTTTAGTATATTTGAATATCATTATTTATCTAATTAATTAAGTCAAACTTAATTAATATTATAAATAATTCGAATTAATGTAATTTAATTTAAATCCAACTTTAATTAAATAATCCTTTAAACATTTTTGTGTGTGACCATATAGGTTATTATTAAGTTGGCAACGAATTTTAAATCTAATTTAAAATTGTAAACAATGAGCGACATCTAGTAATACATCATTGTTACCCAAGTAATAATAATTAAATCGGCGATCGATTAAACCTTTCATGAATAATGCACAATGTAATGTAATCCCTTTGACCAAATATTATAGATTAACCTAAAGGAATATGATGTGTCATCCTCATCATAGTTTAATGTAGGTCTCCTTGATCAATGAGTAGACTATCATATCAAATCAACATTTGAGCGTGGTCACGCATTTCATAGTCTAGATCACACAAGAGGCAAATAATATCACTCCTAAAATAGGAGGGTTAAATTACATCTAGATCATTCATATTTTTCATACGATTCATAATATACCCCAAATACACTTTTATCATTATCTGGTCAAGGATAACTTTTAATGGAATCGAAGTATATTAATTCTCGTATAGAAATATAATGACTTCAGGTCTAAGGACCATTACATTATTATCATTGTGAGAATAACTTATGACACTATAAACATGTAGTATCTCACAACGGGTCAACCCATCACCATGTATCTAATACATGTGCCTGTGTTTTGACTTTAGTATCAACATACCTATGATCAATGAGATGTAATCAGTAGTCAACAAACACACTAGTATTAATACATTATTATTGTCCCCTAGAATGAGGTCATGTGCATGACCTCATTCTACAGATACCAACAACGCACAACACCTGAGCTCCCCCAAGTCGGTCAGAACCAAAATTGGTCAACAAAATGAATTGACTTGTACAGGTTTTGTCAGGTGCAAATTCATGGTGTCAGGTTCTGTAGGCGTTACCAGGGACGGAACCAGGATTATATTTTGGAGGGGAAAAACTTGACTCAATTTGTTTTTTACATAACAGCTACTTCAAAATAGGCCAACAACTACTTCAAAACGCCGTATTACGGCAGTGTCTTCTGGAAGATCTAGTATATCTGGAACTTCAAAGAAGCTAAATAGTTGGAAGCACTTTGGTGACCCGAGAGTTGGAAGCAAGTCAACTACTGAACATGCAGGTAGGGCCGGTATTTAAATTCCAGTTTATTGATATGTTATGGCCACATATTGATGTACTACTGTCAAGATTTTACAAGAAGACTAAAAAAGGTTTGCAAGCCCCCAATTTCTATTTGAATTTGTAAGAGCAACTCCAACAACATCTTCAAATAGGCTCCTAGTCAATTTTTGAAGAAATAATAACTTAAGTGTCCTTCAACAAAATCCTAGTCCCTTTTCAAACACTTAGGATCCTCATTTGCTTCCTCAATAGTGAGGAGGATATGATCCCTCCTAATTCATTTTTATACTAATTTCTCTACTTTCAAGGTATTAAACAAGCATTATATTATTCATGTGTATATAATTAAGTAATAAAGATTGAGTAGAGAGTGAAGCTAAGGAAGATTGTTGGAAGATAAATGAAATATTAACTCCTAAATAGTTAATTGTTGATTTTTTATATTATTTTTAGAGAAAAATTAAGGTGGATCTTGGAGTTGACTTTGTTGTTTGAGCAATAGATAGTGATGTTCTTTGGCTACAGGTAGAAGCAAGTCTTTAACACATTTAAACATTGTATATTCCTATTTAGAGAGAAAATGTGCTAGTTTGATTACTCTTAAACTCGGTTAAGGTTGTTAATTTTTGTGCCCTAGACACAATACTATGATGTTTTAGGTTAAGACATTGGGATTATTTATGTTTATGTTCTATCGATTATTCTCTTTATAATTTATTAATTCTTGTTTACTATGATACAAATGTTAGATTAATAAATGTCCTTGGAATATGATATGCTATTCTATATCTCTAAGTACGTGACTTAGAAATAAGATTATGAGAAAAGTATCAATATTCTTAAAGGTCCCTAGTCGAGTATTATTATTAAGGGACAATAATAATGCATTAAGACTGGTGTGTTTATTGACTGATGATCACATCTCATTGATCATAGGTATAGTGATACTAAAGTCAAAAACACAGGCAAATGTATATGTAAATGGTGCTGGACATACCCAATATAAGATTCTACATGTCTGTTGTGTCATAAGTAATTCTCACAGTGATAATGATGTAATGGTCCTTAGACCTGAAGTCATTATATTTCTATACGAGAATTAATATACATTGATTCCATTAAAAGTTATCCTTGACCGGATAATGATAAAAAGTGGATATTGGGTATATTATGAATCGTATGAGAAATATGAATGATCTAGATGGGATTTAACCCTTCTATTTTAGGAGTGATATTATTGGCCTCTTGTGTGAGCTGGACTATGAAATGCGTGGTCACGCTCAAATGTTGATTTGATATGATAGTCTACTCATTGATCAAGGAAACTTGGATTAAACTATGATGAGGATGACAGATTACAAGCCTCTAGTTTAATCTATAATATTTGGTTAAAGGGATTATATTACATTGCTATTCACAAAAGGTTTAATCGATCACCGATTCAATCATTATTAGTTGGGTAACAATGATGTATTACTAGATGTCGCTCATTGTTTACGATTTTAAATTAGATTTAAAATTCGTTGCCAACGTAATAATAACCTATAGGGTCACACACTAAGAATGCTTGAAGGATTATTTAATTTAAATTGGATTTAAATTATATAAAAGTAATTCGAATTATTTATAATACTAATTAAGTATGACTTAATTAATTAGATATATATTGATATTCAAATTTACTAATATTAATTATGAAATTTATTTGTTAAATAATTAATTGAGACTTAATTATACTACAAATAGGAATTTAAAATTAATAATAACTCCTAATTAGTTAAGAGTTATAATTCATTTTTCTACTCTCTATATAATATCTCTTGTGTGGCTGATTTTGTAAGCAAGACTTTTACTAAAACCCTAGCCACCAAGGGAGAAGATAGAGAGAGAAAGAAGAAACGAGTTTGTGCTAGTACACATTCAATCCTTGAGTTCAAGCATTCGTGTGGATACCGATAGAGCGTAGATCGCGAGAGTGGAATGCGTGGTGATTGAACATTATATGGATCTTCATTAGTCAACCAATTGGTAAAGCTTCTTAAGGTAAACAATCTGATCTACAAATTAAAAATATGTTTTTCGCATGGATCCTGCGGTGGGTTTCAAAAATTATGATTTTTTACGTTTTTAATTACTGTTTCCATTGTGTTTATGTGCTCGAAACCCTTCAAAGGTGACTCTTGGAGTTACTTTAATATGTTGACTTTGTTGTTACCGGTAGAAGCAAGTGTTTAACACATTTAAACATTGTATATTCCTATTTAGAGGGACAATGTGCCAGTTTTTTCTCTTAAACACGGTTAAGGTGACTCTAGGAGTTGCTTTGATATGTCGACTTTGTTGTTATTGTATGGCTACTGGTAGAAGCAAGTCTTTAACATATTTAAACATTGTATATTCCTATTTAGAGAGATAATGTGCCAGTTTGTTAGTATGAGTCGAACTCAAGTGTACTGATTCACCAATATATGTTCTTTGTCATACATCTCTTCTCTTCTATATATAATAGAGGAACATGGAGATAAAAATATTGAGACTTTTTATTCTCAGTGAAAATACAGATTTGGCCCTATATCTACTATAATTTAAAATTGTTGTTGACGGGAATTGAACCATAGTCTATCCATTAGTTCTCATACTACAATATCACTATACTACTATGTCTTTCACGTTTTTATTCAAACCTTTAATATATGTGTCGCTAAAAAGTAAAATTTCAGTTTTCTATTATAATTCATAAAACAACACTTTTTGTCATGTTTTTCCTTTTATGTATATTAATTTAGTTAGCTATATATATCTAAATAACTAAAGTTACAATTAAAATAATAATTTTGATCAATATTTAACATGTAAAGATTGTCATTATAAGAAATATAAAATTAAATTAAGGCATAACATGTCTTCAATAAATAATGTGATAAGAAATATAATGTTATATATAAGAATTAAACCAATTAATTAACAATGTCAAATAATCATGTTCATACTAATACGATGATATTCATGAGAGTTGTATAATCATATGATGATTATATAATCTGTAAATATACTGATATATACATGTTTTGTGTTTGTTCTTATTATATGAATCGTATTTGATACGATTCTGAATCGAATGCAACAGATTTGCTGAAATCTGGGTCTGGTGTCCGATTTTGACGAATGAATACGCTATTTCATATAGAATCAAGCGTCTGAACGTAACAGATAGCAAAAGCTATCATCGACTGATCTGTAAGGCATTTGACGTCATTTAGGCCCTATAATCTGTGATTTAATTATATCAAATTCAATTTCAAATTTTCTGATTTTTTCAATATTTGGTTTTTAAGATTAGATCATGATGGGTATGATATGTTAAGATCATATTATGTGTTTTAAAATGTTATTTTGTGTTAATTGAGCATGGTGGATGGTTATGGCTTATGACCTTAGGTTAATGGTTTTGGTTTTTCAAATACGGCTTGCATGTCGTTTAATCTTGTAATTATTAAATCTCGAATGTAACTCGAGTTCTTCTAGTAAGTTCATTAGATTAGTTTTCATATGTCATTGTTGTAATGTACATGAAGACATGAAGATTTGAAGATTAAGGTTAATCCCACACGGAGGCCATCCAAGGAAGCAATATAAGAAAGAAGACATGTAATAGTTAGCCTGTATTTATTTTCCACCTTAGGTTGACCTAGATCTTTGCCATTAGCTTGATAAAGATCACATAGGATGAAGCCATAACCAACCACGTTTATTTATTGCACTTTACATATATAGGCGCATATGATGAATGTATGTGTAAAGTAGTTTATAAAGATGCATGCTTAATTAGATTAAGGGTGTATGTATTAGATACGTCACCCATGCCATGCTTGCTAAACAAGATAAAATCTGTAACGATTCAAGAGTTTAAAATGAACAAACGATTATGAGATTCTCGTGTTTGAAAAACACGGAATAAAATACAAATTTTCTTTATTTCTGACATGGGGTGATTTTGTCAAAATCGAGTTCTTTGAACTTGTAAGGTTGTGGGTTTTAAGCGATACCGTTTTGACTCCCTCAGTACCTGGAAATCAAACCATTGACGAATATTGATTTGAAGTATTTTATTTAAGGAAAAATTGGGAATCTCTTTATGATGGGATCATGATCGTTTTAAAATTAACAAAACCCTAAAATTAATATTAAGTTGATCGGATGTCGTCCAATAAGTCTAATGCATTAACCCTAGATCGATAAGGAGTGGGTTCGCCAAATCGAAGTACTCTCATCTATCGTGGGAGATGTGTTGAAGTATATTGATACTTTTGACTATTGGGTTAGACTTAACTAAGTTACCACAATAGGATTGTGAACTTAGAGGCATAGAATTTGGTGAGATTTATTAGATAAATATGAACAAATGTTGTTCCACCAAGCTATCCAAGAGTTATATAGTTGATATAATTGACAAATTTGTCTACCTAAATAATCATGTTTTAGGAGAAAAGCCAAAGTTGACCTAACGCATGGTGAAATATGGATTTTGGCTCACTAGAAAGGATATAGAAGATAATTTTTCCGAATTAATAGTTAGGGCTATTGATTTGATAAAAATAGTGGGATATATATTGTGAATATATATATATGAATAATCACTTCAACATAATTTAATGATCATCTGTAGACAAAGTCATTTTATGCACTTTAATATTGTAGATATCAAATGACAAATAACACGAATAAATTCTCTATGTAATAGTCCTTGAGAAGGACTAGATGACATGAAATAATTTCCTCGATTGACATGGGAACTTGAGGATTATCCTCGGGTTCAAGGATGTCACTTAAACCCGTCTCTTATTTCTTCTAGCTGAGAATGAAATATGTGCAGAACAAAATGCTTACCAGAAGCAAATTAATTATGCAACTGATGTTTCACATCTCATGCTTATAATTATGAGTGATGAGCTTTAGAAGCAACAAGAGCATAATGATTCTTATGATATGATTGAGCACCTTCAAAAGATGTTTAAAGGATAAGCTCATCAGAAAGATTTGACAATAATAAGGCACCATACTTTTGCATTAATGGGAGAATCATATTCGGTTGGACCACATGTTCTAAAGGTGATAGGCATATGTACCTTGATATTTTGGGTTTCAAGAATGGTCTACAGACTCAGCTTGATTCGATCAAACGATCTTTGAACAACTTCTATTCTCAGTTTGTTAAGAACAAAAGAAATGAGATAGACAGAACATTCACTGAGTTGTTAAGCATGTTTAGAACTACTGAAAATAACATGGTCAAAGCATGAATTACATCCATATTGATGATGTACACATGGAATGCAAATGGGAAAGGAAAGTGGACAGGCAAGGTGAATATTTCATCTTATTCGGTGCCAAACCAAAGTCCAATCCCAAAGGGCCTTTGAAGCCTAATAGTGGTGTTGCTAAATGAGATGATTGTCATGTCTGTGGAAATAACTGGATGAATGGAAGTTAAATTATCGAGCTTATTTGGAAGATCTAAAGTAGAAGACTAGAAATGGTCAAGCTTCAGGTATAGGGTTAGAATTGGAGCAAAAGATGTTGCTTTAGTTGAAGGAACTCGATACCTAATTTTTCCTATAAGGCGAGATTGAGAACTTGATAAATTGTTATTACGTGCCTGCCTTTAGCGGATACATTAAGTCAATTTCTTGTCAGGACAAGAAAGGTTTTCATTTTAATTAAATAAATAATAGTTGTTCATTCTATTTCAATGTTAAGATTTATAATGTTGCACAATTAGTTAACAATTTATATGTTCTAAGTTGACTCAAATCAAACATTACCTCTAGCATTGTCGTTAAGCCATATTAATGAGAAACGCATTTCTGAGTTACATATAGATGAATACTTGGATAAGTTTGATTTTGAATCATACGGAAGATGCGAACTTTGTCTCATTGGAAAAATGACTAAAGCTTCTTTTACCTGATCAGGTGAAAGGGCCACCGAATGATTATGACTTATACATAATGATGTATGTGGTCGAATGCGTATGATGAAAAGGGGGGCTTATACTACTTCATAACATTTACTGATGATTTCAGTAGATATGGATATGTGGTTCTTATGAAGAACAAATCCGATTTTTTTGAAATGTTCAAAGAATATACGGCTGAAGTAGAAAAGAAAATAACGGAAAAGTATAAAAGTTTTACGATCAGATCGTGGAGGAAAATACTTAAACCTCAATTTCAAGAGTTCCTTGAAGGAGTGTGATAGTGTATCATAAATTACTCCTTATGGAACACCTCAATGGAATAGAGATTCTGAGAGGAGAAATCATACCTTGTTGGACATAGTGCGATCGATGATGAGTCAAGCGGATCTTCCATTCAGTTTCTAGGGTTATGCTCTAGAAACGGTTGCATATACACTTAACCAAGTTCCGACTAAAGAGGTTCAAAATACTCCGTATGAGATATAGAGTGATGAATGTCATAGCATGTCATTTATAAATATTTGGGGACGTGAAGCGTTTGTAAAATGTTTAGCCTCTAACAAGCTTGGACCAAAATTAGATAGATACTATTTTGTGGGATTTCCAAGTGAGACTAGGGTATTTTTTTATAATCCTTCCGGGAACAAAGTGTTTGTTGCTCGGGCTGCTGTATTTCTTGAGGGAGAACTACTTTCTAAGAAAATCAATGGGATGATAATACATCTCGATGAAAATCGATAACCATATGATAACATTGAACTGGAGTTGGAATAAGATCAGGATGTACATCAAAATGTTGAAAGTAATCATGTCCAAGAAACACAGGTTATTCGTAGATCTAGCAGGATTCACCATAAGCCTGGGAGAAATTATGAATTTCTTTTGACTCAAGATGGTGATGTGATGCTTACGGATAATGATAAGCTTCTCACCTACCAAAATGCTATGAACATTTTAGACTCCGAGAGATGTCTAGAGGCCATGAAATCTGAGATGGAATCCATGTATCAAAATAAAGTATTGACTTTAGTTGATCCACTCGAAGGGGTAAAACCTATAGGGTGCAAGTGGGTTTTCAAGAAGAAAACTGACATGGATGGTAAAGTACAGACATATAAGACATGACTAGTGGCAAAAAGTTTCAAACAAATTCATGGTATAGACTATGATGAGACTTTTTCACCGGTTACTATGGTCAAGTCCATCATGATTTTTTAGCAATAGTTGCTTATTTTGACTATGAGATTTGGCAAATGGATGTCAAAACTGCTTTCTTATATGGGAGCTTTGAAGATGATGTATATATGATACAACCTGAGGGTTTTATCGATCCAAAGTTTGCTAAGATAGTTTGTAAGTTGCTTCTATCTATTTATAGATTGAAGCAAGCCTCAAGGAGAATAAATATTCATTTTGGTGAAA
Source organism: Apium graveolens (assembly GCF_009905375.1). Taxonomy (NCBI): domain Eukaryota; kingdom Viridiplantae; phylum Streptophyta; class Magnoliopsida; order Apiales; family Apiaceae; genus Apium; species Apium graveolens. Next base: position 28,356,637 of record NC_133647.1, read on the forward strand.
CGGTCAAAGAGTTTGGCTTTATTCAAAATAAAGATGAATCATGTGTTTGCAAGAAGGTTAGTGGGAGCCATGTGATATTCCTAGTATTATATGTAGATGACATATAACAAATAAGGAATGTCATACCTTCTCTACAAACTGTTAAGACTTGGTTGAGAAATAGTTTCTCGGTGAAAGACTTAGGCGATGCTACCTATATATTAGGGATCAAGATCTATAGAGATAGATTGAAAAGATTAATCTAACTAGTCGGAGTACATACATTGATAAAGTATTACAAGAGACAAAGAAAGAATATGTTTCGATATCTTATGGGATAGTGATATTAAAATATAATTGCCCCCTAAATCATCAGATGATAAGGGCAGTTTGAGAAAGTTCCAGATGCGTCAGCAATTGGATCTATATTGAGTACAATGATATGTATTTATCATGATGTTTCATATGCTTTGAGCATGACGATCAGATACCAGTCTAATCCAGGTGAGGGTCACTTGATAGTTTTCAAGAATATTCTTAAGTACTGAAAGAGGACTAAAGATTTATTTTTGGTGTATGGAGAAGATATGGAACTGGTTGTAAAAGGTTACACTGATACAAGTTTCTGAACCTAATTTTTGGACAGACAAGGATGATTACGAGTTTATATTTGTTTTGTGTTTTGTCTAAATATAATTGATGTTAGCTTGAATAGTTCACAGCAAGAATATTGATGATTCTATGGAAGCCGAATATATTGATATTTTTTTGAAACAACCATGAAGACTGTTTAAGCATGTCCTTAGGCAATATCGCCTTATTAACGAGATTAATGATTAAGGAGGTATAAATGTAAAGTGCATAGTAATGATAGTGTTGCAGACCCACTGACTAAGGCTTTGTCGCAGCAGAAGTATGATGGTCATACTAGTTCTATGAGTATTAGATACATGGGTGATACATGGGTGATTGGCTCTAGTACAAGTAGGAGATTGTTAGAGTTTGTGACCTAGAGATAACACTATGATGTTTTAGTTTAAGACATTAGGATTATTAATGTTTATGTTCTATCGATTATTCTCTTTATAATTTATTAATTCTTGTTTACTGCGATATAAATGTTAGATTAATAAATGTCCTTGAAATATGATATGCAATTCTATATCTCTAAGTACGTGACTTAGAAATGAGATTATGAGAAAAGTATCAATATTCCTAAAGGCCCCTAGTCGAGTACTATTATTAAGGGACAATAATAATGCATTAAGACTGATGTGTTTGTTGACTGATGATCACATCTCATTGATCATAGGTATAGTGATACTAAAGTCAAAAACATAGGCAGATGTATATATACATGGTGCTGGACAGACCCAATGTGAGATTCTACATGTCTGTTGTGTCATAAGTAATTCTCACAGTGATAATTATGTAATGGTCCTTAGACTTGAAGTCATTATATTTCTATACGAGAATTAATATACATTGATTCCATTAAAAGTTATCCTTGACCGGGTAATGATAAAAGTGGACATTGGGTATATTATGAATCGTATGAGAAATATGAATGATCTAGATGGGATTTAACCCTCCTATTTGAGGAGTGATATTATTGGCCTCTTGTGTGAGCTAGACTATGAAATACGTGGCCACGCTCAAATGTTGATTTGATATGATAGTCTACTCATTGATCAAGGAAACTTGGATTAAACTATGATGAGGATGACACATTACATGCCTCTAGTTTAATCTATAATATTTGGTTAAAGGGATTATATTACATTGTACATTATTCACAAAAAGGTTAATCGATCACCGATTTAATTATTATTACTTGGGTGGCAATGATGTATTACTAGATGTCGCTCATTGTTTACGATTTTAAATTAGATTTAAAATTCGTTGCCAACATAATAATAACCTATAGGGTCACACACTAAGAATGCTTGAAGGATTATTTAATTTAAATTGCATTTAAATTATATTAAAGTAATTCGAATTATTTATAATACTAATTAACTATGACTTAATTAATTAGATAAATATTGATATTCGAATTTACTAATATTATTTATGAAATTTATTTGTTAAATAATTAAGTGAGACTTAATTATAATACAAATAGGAATTTCGAATTAATAATAACTCCTAATTAGTTAAGAGTTATAATTCGTTTTTCTACTCTCTATATAATATCTCTAGTGTGGCTGATTTTGTAAGCAAGACTTTTACTAAAACCCTAGCCACCAAAGGAGAAGATGGAGAGAGCAAGAAGAAACGAGTTTGTGCTAGTACACATTCAATCCTTGAGTTCAAGTATTTGTGTGGATACCGATAGAGCGTAGATCGCGAGAGCGGGATGCGTGGTGATTGAACAAGATATGGATCTCCATTAGTCAACCAATTGGTAAAGCTTCTTAAGGTAAACAATCTGATTTACGAATTAAATATATGTTTTACGCATGGATCCTGCGGTTGGTTTTAAAAATTCTGATTTTTTATGTTTTTAATTACTGTTTCCGTTGCGTTTATGTGCTCGAAACCCTTCAAAGGTGACTCTTGGAAATACTTTAATATGTTGACTTTATTGTTACCGGTAGAAGCAAGTCTTTAACACATTTAAACATTGTATATTCCTATTTAGAGAGACAATGTGCAAGGTTTTTTCTCTTAAACTCGGTTAAGGTGACTCTTGGAGTTGCTTTGATATGTCGACTTTGTTGTTATTGTTTGGCTACTGGTAGAAGCAAGTCTTTAACATATTTAAACATTGTATATTCCTATTTAGAGAGATAATTTGCCAGTTTGTTAGTATGAGTCGAACCCAAGTGTAATGATTCACCAATATATGTTCGTTGTCATACATCTCTTCTCTTCTAGAGGAACATGGAGATAAAAATAATGAGACTTTTTATTCTTAGTGAAAATACAGATTTTCCCCTATATCTACTATAATTTAAAATTATTGTTGACGGGAATTGAACCACAGTCTATCCATTAGTTCTCATACTACAATATCACTATACTACTATGTCTTTCACGTTTTTAATCAAACTTTAATATATGTGTCGCTAAAAAGTAAAACTTCAGGTTTCTATTACAATTCATAAAACAACACTTTTTGTCATGTTTTTCCTTTTATATATTTTAATTTAGTTACCTATATATATCTAAATAACTAAAGTTACAATTAAAATAATAATTTTGATCAATATTTAACATGTAAAGATTATCATTATAAAAAATATAAAATTAAATTAAGGCATACCATGTCTTTAATAAATAATGTGATAAGAAATATAATGTTATATATAAGAATTAAATTAATTAGTTAACAATGTCAAATAATCATATTCATACAAATACGAAAAATAAGTAAATAAAGTTTATAATGTGTGTTTATTTAATAAAAAATAAAAAGTATATGTAATATAATTTTAAGGGAAAATATAATAGTACATTTTTTATTTGACCAGATTGACCGCAAAAAAATCAAAAAAATCAACAATTATGGAATAAATTGAGGAGTGTTAGATGTACACATAATTCATATATTTATTCGATTTTCGATTTAGACCAATATATTCAGGCTTAGTTTGAACTTAGCATCAGAATCTACTCGATTTAAAAAAACATAAAATTTGACCATTTTTCACAAATCTATCAGAACTCGATCAGGTTTGCAGTTTATTTCTCAATTAGCAGATTTAGAAAGTTTGTTCATTGGATCGATGAAATAATGTGTTTGTAAGAACCTATATCCACATGGATTAATGTGTTAGAGACCTTTATAAGACCAATTTAATTAATAATATATGTAAAAATTATAAGATTGATTTATTGTGATTTATCGTGGATTTGACCCGATGTATGAAAAGTACCCAATATTTTTTCACATTATCGAACGATCGGATAAAGTTATGGACGTTGTACTCAAGCTATTTTTTTCACATATTCCACTTTGTTAAAGAAAATATAGTAATATCAAAATTTAAGCTACGTATATGTAATATTTTAATACAGGCGAATTCTTGAAGAGGAAATTTGATGTTCCAATTTATATTCATACGGATTTAAAAGAAAGATGTTAATCTTTCTTTTTTATAATAAAAAAAATAACAATTATGTAATTTGAAAAATGAATTGACTTTAATGATTTTATATAGTACCCTAATAAAAAAGATATGTAAATTGTAAATTATTTTATATAATTAGAATTATATATGATTTTAAAATTTTTTGAATAAAACACAGAACTTCGGGCGCTTGTTTAATTTGGTACAAAACTGTTCATGTTATTACAAAATTATTTTCATATATGAAATTATAATATATGAATGGAACTTCTATACATACTAAAATATATGATCTGATATTTGATTTATGTTAAAAATGAAAAGTAATTATATTGATCACATAAATTATCATATTATTTCTTTGATAATAACATTAAAGTATTAGAAATTTATTAACTAATATTTATGAATATCTTATCGAATTTAGAAAAGATTGGCACATGAAGCCAATATATATGATTATTGAATTTATATATGAAAAAGGTTGACAATGATTAAAATAATGTTACACTAGTCTTTCTACTAGAAAACAATATGTATTTGACATTAACACTACCACACCCAATAACATACTTTAAAGTACATATTTCATCTCATGTATATATAGTAGACATGCATATATTGGTAACTAAACATCGTCACAAATAATTTAACAACATTATACTGACACTTTAACACAAGAAATTTGTGAGTAGGCTGAGATATCTTCTACATCATATGCAACAACTTTACATCACCTTACACTCATATATATGAACTACGCAAATTATTATAAATAATAACATATTTGACTTAGAGAATAGGTACAATAAAAAAATTTATTATTACCATAATCATAAAGTCTGAAATAAGAGAAGAAGAAGAATTATAACACAATAAATCATCACTTTAGAGTCTAAATATTCTTTGAATATAAATTATTTACAGTGCTATTTTTTGTACATTTTAGTTAAATTTTCAGGAACTATACTTTATTTATTAGTCGCAAAAAAAAAAATCAGAAACCTTATATGCTAAAATTTGATATATTGCTAGAAAACAGCCTGTGTAGCTATTATGCTAGTTGGTCATAAAAGTTGAATGATAGTCCACCCATCCCGTTTGGAAAAAGTTTATGAACTCCCATTTCTGTAACTCATATGACATAAGTAAAATGTTAAGAAGTGGGTAGTTTCTCATTTCATTTTCAGTTTTCCTCATTTTCTATTTCTGTATTTGTACTAACTTAAAACCTATGTAATGTACCGAATATATTTAATAATATTTTCATGTAGTTAATTATTATATTAAAATTTTATATTTTTTAAAATAATTATAACTTATAAGTTATTATTTATCAAATACTTTAACAACTTATAATTAATTTATACGTAAAATTATCGAAACGCCTAAATAACTTATAAACTACAGTGTTCATATCACTTATATGACACTTTTTAACTTTAAATATTGAGTTTATAATTTTTAAGAAACCCTAAACGAAACGGGCCCATTAATATTGTAGCAAATCTATCGTCACCTTTTTAGTATTTTGATAATATGAAATCTTGCCACATTAGTTGTCTATTTGATGTTATGTAATATAATTTTAAAAATGTGTGCAAGCATGCAATTAATGAGATAGCTAAACTAGTTTTAGCAAATAACTTAGCCCGTATAAATAATAAGTCAGTATTACCTTTTAGTCAAGCATGACCTTTTATTTGTAACTAATTCGGTTATATAGAACGACAGCTGTAGGAACTCAGTGTAATAGTATAAATAGACATATAGTGGATTCTTCCTGATTAAGCAAAGTAACAATCTCAATTCTTCAAGATGAATGTGCCTTTCTTCTTCATCAATATAGACTTACACATATGCGTACATATTGTTTAGATAGTGATTAGTACATACGTATTCATAACTCTAGAGTTCAATGAAGTCTTTATGGTATCAGAGAATTCCGCATCAAATTGAAGCATCAATTGGCAATTGTTGATTTCCAGGGTTTTTCTCCGTATAATTGACGTTGATTTCACAGAAAATTTCACTTCGAGTAAGATCGTTACATTTTTGTGACATAAATGATCAGTCTGTGTACGTATTGCGCTACTATATTGATGAATCAATGTGTTCGTAGTCTTGTTTCAGAAGATCTATATAACATGCTATTTTTATCTACTTTATTGGCATAATTTCATATTGATTCTTGTGTTTGTGAAGTTTTACCTGTAGTTTTATGATTGTTGAAATCAATAGTTGACTATTGATATTAGATGGCTAAAAACACTTATGTTAATGTTTTTGGCGGTAATAGTACTGGAGCCATAACTCTTCCATATTTAGTTCAAACTTCTACATCATCTATACCAGGAAATGATGATTCACTAAACAATTCTCAGTTTAATTCCTATTCACATCTAGTGTTTCTTCAAAACCTTGATCATCCAGGCCTCATATTGATGTCCAAAAAGCTTACTGGAACAGAAAATATGGTCCTTGGAAGAGATCTCTCACTATTGGTTTATCTGCTAAAACTAAATTAGGAATTGTTAATATTAGTGTTGTTAAGCCTGAAGAATCTTTTTCTTTAAGGTATCAATATGACAGGGTGAATGATATGATTATTAGTTGGATTTTGACTACTGTTTCTGATGAGGTAAGAAATGGAATGGACTTTGTGACTGCTATTCAGGAAGTTAGGGAAGAGTTAGAGGCTCAGTTTTCAAGTGTTAATGGACATATGGTTTATCAGGTCCTCAAGGATATTCATGCTTCAGACCAAGATGATAAATCTATTGGAATTTATTACCATAGATTGAAGAATTTATGGGATGAATATGCTGCTCTTGGACCTTATTTTCCTTGAAAATCTGGTTGTAAGTGTGAGTGAGACATATTGCAAGAGAATAGAAAGAAGAAAAAGAAATTGTTGCATTTTTTAATTGGGGCTAAATGAGAGTTTCTCAACTGCTAGAGTGCAAATTTTAATGATGAGCCCACTTCCTACTTTGGCTCGGGCTTTTTCTCTGATTAAATGGGAAGAAAAGCAGAGGCAAGGGAGTTATTCTAATTTTTCCTTTATAGTCAATGCTAGGAATGGTTCTAAATCTGTTGCATAAGGTTATCAGAGTGCTAGGTAGGTTAAGAAACATAGTTTTAAGTGTTCTTGCTGCCACAAGGATTTTTATCTCAAGGAGAATTGTTTCAAGTTAACTGGGTATTAACCCAGAGGAAGAGGCAGGGGTAAACCTGGTCAATCTGATCAAACTTCTATGGGGAAATTTCCTCAAGCTATGAAAGTGTCTGTTATTGCATCTACTCCAGGTTTTTACTGCACATATTCTAGTACCTGCAACAACAAGTTTCTCAGATGGATCAACTCATTACAATGTTTATAATTCAGAAATCTACCTCTTCCAGTCTTGAGGATCATATAACCTCTCTGAATATGGCAGGTTTGGCCTATTCTGTGCTCAGTTATTCTTCCACCACTATGAAACCTTTATGGATTATTGATTATGGATCTTTTAATCATATATGTTGTGATAAATCTTTATTGATTGATATTCATTCCATATCCATTCATTTTCTTATTGCTTTACCTAATAAGAAAATTCTCATTGTATCACAAGTTGGTACATTAGTGCTTACTTCTAAACCAGTTCTCCAAAAAGTGTTGTTTGTTCCTCAATTCACTTGTAACTTGTTTTCAGTGAACAAAATTACTTGTGATTCTTGTATAACAGTAAAATTTTCTTCTACTAATTGTGCTTTAGAACCAGAAGTCATAGTTCTGGTAACTGGAATTGAACAAGATGGCTTATATTACTTGTCTCAGTGTGCTCTCGAAATGGCATCGTCAACCATGACTTCTCTTCCTAATCAAGTGGCTTATACTAATGTAGTTCAAGTATCTTCCAATGTAATTTCTTCTAAGCTTTGACATTTGAAATTGAGTCATGCACCCCACAATGTACTTTATCATATTTCTGAAATTGATGACAAAATTGATAGTTGTACTAAAGATTGTCCTGTTCGTCTAATTTCTAAGCAGTCTATGTTAAGATTTCCTCAACATAGCATTTCGTATGAAACTTCTGTTTTTTTATTTAATTTATTTGGATGTATGAGGTCCATAAAATGTGTCCACTTTTTCTAGTCAAAAATATTTTCTGATATTGGTTGATGATTGTAGTAGAGCTACATGGACTATTCTCTTAACTAGTAAACAACAAGTCTTTTATCATTTCAGAACTTTTCTTTCCTATATTTCTACTTATTTTGGTACTCCTATCAAATCAGTTAGGACTGACATTGGGAGTGAATTTATCAATCATTTATTTGGTCCTTTTCTGGCTGGTTTGGGTATTTCTCATCAAAGATCTTGTGTCAACACTCGTCAACAAAATGCCAAGGTTGAATATAAACATAGGCATTTATTAGAAGCTTCTAGGGCACTCACATTTCAGTAAGGATTACCATTTAAGTATTGGAGGGAGTGTTTACTGATTGCTACTTACATCATTAATCTTCTTCCTAGTCCTGTTTTGCATCAAAAATGTCCATATAAAGTTCTTCATGAAAAACCACATGATTATAGTCTTTTAAAGGCATTCAGATGCTTATGTTATGCTTCCACATATTCAGGAGATAATTTTCACCAAGGGCAATTCAGTATGTGTTTTTAGGATTCTGAAGCAAGAACATCTTGATGTACCTCCTGCCCACTTTCCAACTATAGTCCAATGTTATTTTGTACAACTCGATCTTCATCAAGATCTATAGTCCTCCCACTAAATTTCTTGGAAAGTAACTTTCTTTCAATAAATATAGCGTTTCAAAAAAACATCGCCTCTTACTACTAGAAATAGTAGAATAGACCTCGCCTCTTAAACATCGGTTGCTGTTGGCACCGATGTAAAAGGTGCTTTTTACATCGGTTTTAATCAACCGATGTCTCTTTGTTAGGTACACATTGGTTTTTTAGCCCAACCGATGTTATAAGTGTGTTTTAAAAAATTTATTAAGCGCGCCTCCCCGTTTCCCCCCTTAACCAAATAATTCATTCTCTCTTCAAAATTTCCCCCTTATTTTTCACCTTAAAAAAATTTCAAGTCAAATATCTCCCCCACTTTTCAACATAACATTAAAAGTTAAAATTCACACACTATTAAAACATAAAACATAAGCCATAAAATCAAACAAATCCAAACTCTCATCTCTCTCCTCTCTCACTTTATAGTCGACCGAAGAACAGCTCTCGATCTCTCTCTCTCTTTGCTCAACTGTGCTATCCATCTCTCTTTCTCTGCTCGAATTCTCTCTCTGCGTTCTCTCTCTCCCTCTCCCTCTCTCTATCTCTCTCTCTCTCTCTCTCTTTTTATGCTCTCATCGAAGTTTAATGGGTCGTAGGAGGTTGTTCAAGTAGGAGTTTCAAGTTTAAGTTTAAAGCTAAGATGGAGGTTAAATCTAAGTCGATGGTCAAAACTTGTATTGGGTAAGCTTCAAACCCTAATTTTAGAATTGGGGATTTAAATTTGAAACCCAAATTTTATATTTTTTTAATTAGTTTAGTGATTGCTTTAATTGTCCATGTTATATTGAGTATTTCTAGTGCTATGTTTTGACAGCTATGGCTGCGAATCCGTTGAGTGCGAATTTGATGTTTAATACTATTCTGAAAAATGATTGGGTGGACGGACTGGGCTAAAGCCGCCATTTGACGTGTTTGGTGTCGTTGATTGTTGTGCCTTTATTGTTGTATGTTATTTATCCATAGATTATTTGAATCTTGATGATTTTTATTTTTTACAAAGCAGTTTTACTATGTTTATGTTTTGATACTTATTAAAAAACTACCCTCCGTGCGTCATCTCTATTACATTAATGGCTTACTAAACACCAGTCAAATACTAATTTGTTGATGACTTGACGTGCATACTCGATCATAATTTAGTTTGATGAATATTATAAATGAATCTGGATTTGAATTTGTGATATGTGCATGTTCATGTCTTTTGTTAATAGAGCTACTTTTTGATTTTCCGGTGTATAGTATAGATTACTACCATAGTGAATCTTTTATTGGGTGGATGAAACTTAATCTGGCTTCACTATTATGAACTGAACCAATATAATGATAGGAGTTGGATGAACCCCAAAGGAAGCTGAACCAATCTGAAGCTCAAACAATAGGTACATTACTGATAAAAATGTTTTTCCCTCTATTATGAACTGAAAGATCTGATATTTTAACTGTCTATTGACAACCAGGAAGTAAACAAAGGGACTTGTCTACTTTTGGTGGTGTTCGCTCAATCGGATCAGATCTTACTCGAATGATAGGCAAATATGACACATATCAGAACAGATCCATCAGGAATGACCATATTATTATAAAGATGAAAGAGTCTCGGAACCCCACAAGCAGAGCTCAGGTTTGTCTGGTCAACATCTTCTTCAAATTTACCAAGTAACAAATGTTTTGCTTTCTGATTTTCTATGTCTTCTGAGTTCTGACACAAAACATATAATCTCACTTCTCTAAATCATGCAGCCAGCAGCTTCAATAGAGAGTTTTGCACAAGGAATTGAAAATGGCAGAACCAATGGGAATGGTGATAACTGTGGCGAGTTTGATGCAGTTATGTGTAGCAAGTCGTCATCTTAGAGAAAGCCCCCAACCGGCCCACAGTTATAAATCTTTATGTATCCTTATGCATTAGGATAAGAGCTTTCAGTGTAGAATTGGAACATAAAACTAAATCAAAATCTTGATCCATCATATCATTTTATGTTAAAGTAATGATTAGTGAGAAATCAACTTGATTTCTGAGAAAAAAAGTATTAGATGACTCTGTTAAGGAGACTTAATTTGCCTTTTCTTTGGTGACAGGTGAAGGAGCCTATTCTTCAGTACACTAAGCGCTAAAGGGCTCAAGTTGCTTAGAAAGAATTGGAGTGCAGCATTTTGGGTGAATCTAAAGTTTGGTTTCTTTTGGTCACTCTGGTTTATTCCTCGTGTGTTTGGTTTTTTGTTCTTGCTTGTGATTGTGTTCTTTTTGTAACTTGGCTTTTGGATTTGATGTATTTATGCCTGATTTTTTTTTGTGGTTTAATACTCATAGGTGACACAGTTATGCGATTTGGGCTATAATGACAGTGTCTGTTTAGTTGGATGGGCTCCAGTCTGTTCAAGGTGCAGTTATCTCACCTCATCATTAACTTCACATGTCATACTGCAATGAACATATATAAGTTGTATTCCTGGAGTTGCAGGGATGCATTAAGATTTTATAATTCAAGCATTTAATTCTCTTGAAAAATAGCTTATGTCTGACAAATGGTCGTGTTTACAATTGAACTGTACTGTTATTTACAGATTTATTTGTCTTTAGAGTACATGATCTTGTATAATAATGTTGATCTATAAACAACGCAAAACGACATAGAAGCAAAACTTAGAATAAAGGAAAAACGGTCAAGTATATCTGATCAGGCTAAGTGATCCATCTGTCCTGAAAGTTTTAGCTTTATTTTTTAAATGTTAAATTTCTATAGAGTCTGGAGAACTCGGAAAAGAGTCGGACACTATTAGTACAAATTGCAGCAATATTACTTACTATTCGAAATTTGATAGCCTGATCTCATCCTGTAGTTTATGCACTGTAGTTATGCCTTGTCTGTTAGACAGGAGGTGCAAAATGACTGTCAAACGGAGGTGCAGGATGAATGGTCGAAGATTATTGTGTGCAGTGAATGAAATTTTCCGGAGAATATGAAAAGCATCTGTCAGTGTTAGTTGATTCTTACCATTTTGGGGCTTGTTGCATTCTTGTAATGCTTACAAAGTTTCTTTTGTGCTCATAATGTATGTTTTGTTGTGACTCTCCCGTGTAAAGTATCTGGCAGTTGGTAAATACAAAGTATCCATAATGGATGTTCAGTTGTTTTTTGCACTCTGTTTGATTAGCCAGAATTTCATTCAGGATCTGGAATCTACTGAGAAACACTAAATTATAGATCCTCAATCTCAGAACAATCTTCAAGAGCTACCATCCCAGTTTCAGGATGGTTTAAAATTGAACTCTCTTATGCATAGTAGTGAGAGTGAGGTTTATAATTTTTCTTTCTTCTAGAGTTTAAGGGTTTTTTAATTGGCTGCTTTGTTTGATATTTGCTGGAGATATTATCATTAGATGAATTGATTTTTGACCTTGACATGCGCAGAATAATAACACTCTAGGGAAGGCAGATGCCCATGTTTTTAGGACTCAATGACCCAGCTCAGCTACATTGATACCTGAAGAACCAGTGACCATAATACATTCGTTTAAGCAATGTATGAATGATATTATAGGCGTAGCTATGAGAATTACAAGTTTTTGGTTTTTTCATTGTTATAAGACATGATTGGTTTGATTTGGTAATGATAATTAGAGTTTTATTTTAATAGTTTCTTCTTTTGACAATTTTTTTGGCATCTATATTTTTATAATGTGTAACATTTATTTCAATGAAAAATGATGTTAATTTAACGTAATAACATCAGTTTTAGTAGTATATATACACCAGTTCATCCAGAAAAACTGATGTTAAATACCACAACAGACAAAGGCTTTATATTAAAAAACCGATGATAAAGAGTACATTAGACAACATTTGCTTAGAAAATAGTGATGCTAATTATAATGATAGACATCGGTTTCATCTACTATAGAAATCAGCTTTTTAAAAAAAACTGATGTTAAAACTACTAGTAACATCATTTTATTATAAAAACTGATGTCAAAAGTATTAGTAACATCAGTTTTAACTAAATTATATCGGTCAAAGGAAATATTATTGCTTATCCAACATATCTTTAAATTGATAAAAATATCATATTATAATAATATATAAATGATAGATGTGCATTAGAAATTGAACATCAAGAAATAGATATCGGTTTTATATTAAAAACCGATGGTGATATGTCTCATTTCACATCAGTTTAAAACCGATGTTAAATGGGGAGTCTTTAACATCACCCATGAAGTCATCAGATTTTTTTATTCATAGACATCAGTTTTTAGCCGATGTCTATTGATGTTTTTCTAGTATTGGATCCCTCCTTGCAGAAAGGATATAAGTTGCTCATATTGGATAATCATTCAGTATTTACTAGCAGACATGACAAATTCCTAGAACACATTTTTCCTTACCATAATACCTCCTTACGACTTCCAAAATCTATCAGCACTTGTCCAGATAATTCCTATACTTTTCTTAACTGGTTGCATCAGGATCAGGATCAGGTCTCTGCACATCAGGATCAGGATCAGGTCTCTGCACCTTCTAGTCCAACTGTTGCATCACCAGTTATTTCCCCTTTGCCTGAAGAAGCTTTTTCAATTTATGTATATTTAGACATTATTCTTGTTCATAAGATATTACTCTTAGAAAATCATCCAGACCTAAACATCAGCCTTCTTGGTGGAAAGATTCTCGAATGGCCTCTCATGTCAATGCTACTATTAGTATTGAAGGGTTTCGAGCATATAAACGCAACGGAAACAGTAATTAAAAACGTGAAAAACCAGAAAAACCCACCGCAAGATCCATGCGAAAAACATATATTTAATTCGTAGATCAGATTATTTATCTTAAGAAGCTTTACAAATTAGTTGAATAACAGAGATCCAAAGATTGTTCAATCACCACGCATCCCGCTCTCGCGATATACGCTCTATCGGTATCCATACGAATGCTTAAACTCAAAGATTGGATGTGTACTAGCACAAACTCGTTTCTTCTTGCTCTCTCCATCTTCTCTCGTGGTGGCTAGGGTTTTTGTAAAAGTCTTTCACACAAAATCAACCACACAAGTGATATTATATAAAGTAGAAAAAGAATTATAACTCTTAACTAATTAGGAGATATTATTATTTCGAAATTCCTATTTGTATAATAATTAAGTCACACTTAATTATTTAATGAATTTCATAATTAATATTAGTAAATTCGAATATCATTACTTATCTAATTAATTAAGTCATACTTAATTAATATTATAAAAAATTCAAACTACTTTAATTTAATTTAAATCCAATTTAAATTAAATAATTTTTCAATCATTCTTTGTGTGTGACCCTATAGGTTATTATTACGTTGGCCACAAATTTTAAATCTAATATAAATCGTAAACAATGAGCGGCATCTAGTAATACATCATTGCTACCCAAGTAATAATAATTGAATCGCTGATCGATTAAACCTTTCATGAATAATGTATAATGTAATATAATCCCTTTAACCAAATATTATTGATTAAACTAGAGGCATGCAATGTGTCATCCTCATCATATTTTAATCCAAGTTTCCTTGATCAATAAGTAGACTATCATATCAAATCAACATTTGAGCGTGGTCACACATTTCTTAGTCTACCTCACACAAGAGGCCAATAATATCAATCCTAAAATAGGAGTGTTAAATGCCATCTAGATCATTAATATTTCTCATACGATTCATAATATACCCAATGTCCAGTTTTATCATTACCCAGTCAAGGATAACTTTTAATGGAATCAATGTGTATAAATTCTCCTATAGAAATATAATAACTCTAGGTCTAAGGACCATTACATCATTATCACTGTGGGAATTACTTATGACACAACAGACATGTAGAATCTCACATCGGGTCTGTGTAGCATCATGTACATTTACATATTCTTGTGTTTTTGACTTTAGTATTACTATACCTATGATCAATGAGATGTGATCATCAGTTGTTAGTCCCTTAACAATATGACAAGAATTATAGAAGGGAGGTTGAATGGAATTCTTGAAACTTTTTCTCTAAATTAAAATGTTCTAACTCGAATCTATATATAAGTGTAAATTGATTAGCACAACGCGGAATAGTTACTTAAATGAATCAAAATACAAGTAATTAAAAACAAGGGTCTTTAAAAAGTTTCTGGTGGATTTGAATGATTTCACCAGAGATATATAATATATATCGAGAGAACTCTGTGTGCAAAATGCTCACAGCTGCTTACAAAAATTGAACAACTAAGAGTACAGAGAAATGCTAAGAATTCTGCTTACAAATGTTTCTCTGCTCGTATCTTAGATTCGATTATTTCTTAGTTGCTACTTCTTGGTTTATATATATCACCAAGATCATAAAGTAATGAGACAGGACAATAAAATAAAAACTATCTAGTCTATTACAATACTACTTCATTACTCTATTCCAGCATCTTTGAATATCTTCATAATAGCATGGAAATGGAAATGCTTCTTTGTTCTCGAAAACCCAGTTGAATAGGCTACCACATTCCATTTGCATCCACTCGACGCATGTGACTGTTGTAACACCCCCAGATCCGGGGTCGGGGATCCGGGTTGTCACGAGATCCATTTCCCTTAATAACACCCAATCTTAATACACAATCAACTACTCTGTACTGTGACCCCACAATAAACACACACCACACGTTATAGTCTCAGAGATGAACATCCACAAATAATCACAAGTCGTTTTATTCCACAATTATAAGTCAATACACCTTAAAAGGGTTCTGAATAAATTTACATTTCTTTGCCATTATTACAATTCATAAGTATACATAAATCTGGTACATCAAAAGTTGAAGCATAGTCTATTGGTAGTTCCCTACCTCAGCTACAGTGACTTCAATGCCTATAGGAAGCTGCGGAACGCTTCCTATCCGCTCGCGAATTGGGAGCTTGGTCCTGTTCATCTTATCTATCTGATGTTGTGTGATGAAAGAAGAAAGCAAGGGTGAGCAGCAAGCCCACCAAAATAATATGTATAATGATTAACAATATATGAGTCTACTCATAATACTCATGAAAGTCTTGGTCAAAAGAAATGAACCAAGTTGATAACTTAATGCGATGAAGTCGCAAAATATTCAGTATATATATACATATATACTTTTCAAAATATTGGAAGTCCTCTTCCATGCATAATATACACAAAATCCCAGTGTATAACTGTATATAAAAAAAATATCGTTGCAAGGTGATCTCATATATCTAACCTTGTCTCAACGTTTTTCTGAAAATCTTTGTCATACATAAGACAATTATTAATTAGATATAAGTTTAAAAGATGAAGTTACCAAATACTTCACTACACTTATATCATTCCCAAATACTACTTGAACTACCACCGTTCAAGTTACAATAAATTTCAAAAGTTCATCCCACTGATGAGACCACAAGATAAGACTTGAATAGATTCAATCTTTGAAATATTATTGAATGAAAAAGTTATGAGATACTTTCTTTAGTCCCGATATATATATATCCACACATATATACCCCTTTAAACATTTCCTGGAACCTCTGTTATGTAAAGTATGAACAGAGTTTGAAACATCCAATGAATTTTGGGAAAGGAAAAGAATTTTGGCATAAACCCGATATCTTGCTGATCAGGCAAAGATACCAATAAGTAACCTTTTCTACTAGTAGATGGATGAATTCCTCACCGGTCATCACCCTGGCCGCATTAGGACCTCGCGCTAGACCGTACCCCGGCCCCTCACGCGTTGATGGACTGCCACCCAGCCACTTACACAATAATAGACCGTACCCCGGCCTGTCGCTTATGCCGACTCAATGAGATGGGCTTACTTCCCGAACGTTGGGCAAGTAATCAATTCATTTACCAAATCTGCAACCTCGTTGCGAATATAAAATACACCACAGAGCCGGATTCCCCAGGTTTTGAGCGAGTATTTAAATCCCCTTAAAAAGGAAGATCTTAAATATAAAAATGAGTTTTGGGATCCGCTCTGACTTTTAAAATCATTTTGAAGACTCGAAAACACTTTAAAGAGTGTTTGGAGTAAGGCTGATTTAATGAAGTAAATCAGTCCCCAGAATATTTAGAAAATGACTGAATATTATTATTTAATATAATATTCCCATAAAGAATAATCTTTATAAAAATAATTGAAGTAGAAGTATTAAAACTTATACTTGAAATAAACATTAAATAACCAAAGATATACTTATATGAAAGTATTATCTTTATTTGAATAATCGAAAATAAGTTTGATTATTAACACCTTATTCTTTAATAGAATAAAGAATATAATTCAGTACATAATCGGAGTCATAGATCCTCAAATGAATATTTAAATAATATTCATAATAATATAAAGGAGTCATAAGTCCTCGAATGAATATTCAAATAATATTCAGATAAATAAATAAAAGAGTCATAAGCCCTCGAATAATATTCGAAATAATATTCAAATATAAAATAGAGTTTAAAGTTATCGAATAAACCTTATTCGATTAATAGTTTGGAAAACTATAACCATATATATATATAAATATATATATAAATAAATATCCATATCCATATATATAAAATCTACTCGGGATCCTCGACTCCCGGTTTTAGAAAATATTTTCACCTTGGGTCCCTATACTAAGGGTATATACAAGATACAACTATCCTCTAGCATAGGTATTATTAAATGAACCAACAGATATGTATTTCAAGAATATAAAACAGGCATGCATATATACCATATTAGCATACTCCAATATATTGCAAAATTTGCTAATAACAATCATGCAATATCACAAGATAATGCATATACATATATTTACATCACAACAACAGTATAACGGGTAGAAAACTTGCCTGAGCGACTTGGGGGTGAGAAAGGCTCGGGACGAGTCTGGTAACCTATAAACAACAAGTAAGTTGGAATTAAACCAAAATCACTTGTAAATCTATACTATAACTAACTTAGACTCTAACGCTTGTTTTGCGCTCACTGATTTGCTTAAGTCACTCGGGTACCCTCGGCTCCACCATTTTTAATAATTTAACCTTTACGAGTTTTAAAGCGATTCCTTCGCGAATGACTTACCAACTGCCTAACGCACTTACCATAAATGCTTCATACATTAATTAACCCTTTTTGGTCTTTAACCTACATTTCAAAGTAAGGCGAGGGAAAAAGTTTCGTTCGCGAAACGCCGTTACTTGAAACGGTCGTTTCTCCTAAACCGTAAATCGGAATCGAACGAACTACATATCAAAACAAAGCTCGTAACATGAGCTATCTAAACATGGCAGTGGTCACAATCTATCAGGGGGTTCTCGGATCCTAATGCTATGCACAAAAACAGTCCAAAGAAAATCGGACGTTACGACGGCTATGTTTACGCGATTTCCAATATTTTAAACCATTCAAACCCATTCCAAATCAACCCCAAATCCAACCTCAAATCCATCATACAACAAACATCCATCCTTATCACATCATAACAACCCCAACCAATTCAATTTAATCATTCATACTTATGCCTAAACTTAACTTTAATCATACTTAAGTTCTTTTAATCAAAACCACAACATTTACCATTTATACTTATTCCTCACATGAACTAAAAGCTTTACTTAGGTTCTTTAACTAATTACCAAGATTTACAACTCCAACAATGCAACAAAACCAACTAATCTCTACAACTCAACCAAACTTCAACCAATCAAGCATCATGCTTCACATATGCTATATCAAACACATTCAATCCTAATTACTCAAAACTAAAGCTAGGGTTTGTAGTTTATACCTTCCTTGGAGAGTGGAGAATCAAGAGGATGGCTTGGAATCACCTTTAAAGTCCTTATCCAAGCTTAATCTAAACAAAACTTCAAGAACACAAATTTTAGTTCTTGAAAACACTATTCACCATCTTCTTTGATGATTTATAGAAAAAGATTGGCTTGGATTTAGAAGCTTAAACTTATAGGAAGTATGTAACTATCCATGGGGAAGCTTAGATAATTACCTTGCTAAATAATAAGTGGAGGAGCTTGAACTTCCATTTTTTTAAGAAGAGAACCCGAGAGCTTCATGAAGAAGAAGAAGAATTTTGTGTTTTGCCTTGTCTTGATTTTTGGTTGGTTGATTTGGTTTTGTTTTTGATTTAGTAAATTACCTTCTTGCCCTTGGATTTGTGTGGTTACAAAGCCACCACCCCTCCTCCTTCCCATGTCATGCTTATCTCATCCACATGATGTCATCCTTCCTTCCTTGTCTTCTTCTCATTGGTTGGGTGACATCACTTCCTCTAATCCCTTTGCTTAACTTCCTAATTGTTTTCCTAATGACCGCTGATCTGTTATACGGTTCGCTTAACTTTCGTTCTCGTTTATCGTTTGAAGGATCATACTCGGGATCTTATTACTTAGGTTCCCTTAACCTTTCTCAATACATTATATTCCTTTTTATGATCCTCTAATATAATCCTTTAATTTTAAATCCTTTTTATCCTGTTACCTTATACTCAATTCTTTCCATATCTATTGGATTTCCGGGAAAAATCAAAGTGTTCGGATTTGGATTCTGACGATCTTTACATACACTTATATCCCATATAAAGTACTAATAAAATCTCAGAATATCCATATCAGAACCCCTACATAGTGTGGCATGAAAAGTTTTCTCATTCAGTAAAAACACTATTCATAAGGGTTTCAAAATTTTCCAAAAACTAGGGTTATTACAGTCTCCCCTCCTTAAAAGGATTCCGTCCCGGAATCAAATAGAAAACAAATGGGGATACTTTCTTAGCATTGCACTTTCTAACTCTCGAGTAAATTTTCCCACATTGTGGTTCTGCCACCAAACTCTGCCTAGTTTGATAATCCTTCTCCTGAGCACTTGTTCCCTTTTCACTCTACAACCCTTCCTGGTTGCTCCATATAGGTTACGTCTGGTTGCATGTCTATGCGCTCATATGCCTCTATTTATCTGGCATCTAAATTACACTTCCTTAACATTGATACGTGAAACACGTTACGACCTGCTACATGTTCGGGGTTAGGGCTAGCTCATATGCTAACTTCCCAAACGTCTTAACATATCCAAGGGTCCAATAAATTGTAGACTTAGCTTTCCTTTCTTTCCGAACCTCATCAATCCTTTCCAAGGGATACCTATAACATTACTAGGTCCCCTATTTCATACTCTTTATCCTTTCGTGTCAAATCAACATACTCATCATGTCCATCTTGGGCTACTACCAGCCGTCCTCTGATTAGATCTATCATATCCTTGGTCCTTTGGACTACTGCGGGTCCGAGCATCTTGCGCTCTACAACTTCATCCTAACATAAGGGAGATCGACATTGTCTTCCCTCAAGGATCTCATAAGGCGACATCTCGATAATGACATATGATCTATTGTCGTAAGATAACTCAATCCGAATTAAGTGATCATTCCAAATTCTTTCAAGTCTATTGCACAGACTCTCATCATAGCTTCCAATCATTAGAGCTCTTGCTTCTCAATACCCATTCTTTTCCAGTTCGTAATCGCTATCACCTTCCATTCCTAATATTATACTGGTCATACTTTTGCTCGCTAGCGTTCTATAACCCTTTTAATAACCACGTCAACCTTAGTATCATGAATGTGTTCCCATTCCGCATACTACCACCACTTTATTACTCCTTTTTCAGTTGTTTCTATTTTCCAAAATTTGATCAATCAAATAGAAGTAAAGGAATTTGTTGAGAGATCACTATGATCATGAACACTTGTTATATCGCATAGTTAGTACAGAAGGTGGCCAGCCTTTAGTACTTGACAAGCAATTAAACAACATGTGGTATCCTACTAGGCTTCTATCACAAAGATAGATAGTCATTCGGCAATACCTCCCCTTCCTGGAAGGGTTGTTCTTCTCAGTTTATATGAAATGAAAGAAGAGAAAAGAACGAATTGAAGAGAATTGTATATATAAAAAAAAATATACTGCCACAAAATATCTGGCTTGGAACCTACCTCTGAATTATAGAGGTTTGTCATAGGAGAACAAAACATAAACGTATTTATATCAGCATCAAGTATTATAACATCGTATTTCCCATGTCTAAATATTTCTATTCCGTTCATCATTCTATGGACCCATGCTCTTCCTCGAGCTCATACACAATCACCTTTGAAACTCCCTCGACATCGAAAATCGAATCTGGGATCTCATTCTAGACATCATCGTTACTAGAATTCTATGCTTGCACCGCAACCTTCCTCGTATAATAATACGACTCCCTATTGATAAGAAAGAATAATAATTCACTAGGTAGATACTCTACTTAATTAGTCTATCAATGATAACTTATACACTACCACGACCCGATTAGTGGTACTCAATCTCAACACCCGTTCCAATACAACTCTCACGGTTGTAATCAGCTCACTACTCGCAGAATCATTGCTGCCTTACTATGGTCCACCACTGACCTACTGTCGTCATTCACATTCCATGAAATCTTAATAGCTAACCATACGGAGTCCATACATGTCGTATCAAATCTTTCTAAGGAGGTAACATAATCACCATTCACGATTCATGAAGAACACTCCTGATTCTGACATACATACATGACATGAAGCAGATAAAATTGCAGAAGAGTTTCGCTCAAAGCAACGATAGCAGGTTAATACCATTCTTAATCATATGCCTTCGATAGAAGACTTAACTCAAAGGTTCGTTTAGTCCTTTTGGAAACATGGTCCTGGCTTATCCCAAGATAGGACCTCCTAAGATAGATAGCCCGTTCATGGCGATTACACGAATTAAATTTTACCAACTACTATTACGGTTGGGTATTGCACAGTCATCAGAAGGAATGTCAATCTTCCAAACCATAATACAACCTTCACAGTTTTAACCATCATTACTGTATTCTTTTGGCACAAACGCCTATAATTATCCTCTTACCTTTAAAGTGTCGGCCACCTCTTTGGCCTTTCCTGATAGTAAAATTTCCTTACAGTCAATGTCTTTTTAACCACCTCCAAATAAATTTTCTACCTTATTTCCGACCACTGCTTGAGTGAAGATATTTTCCTTAAAATCAGATGGGAAAAGAAAAAAAAAATATCACCATTTTTCCATAAGTTATTGCCTCAGTCTTTAGAGGCTAATCACTGTCACGACGGACTCTCAATCATACTTAGAACATCTTTTATCCTAGGCCCTAATTGCCCTGAACAATTTCGACCCTTACTGGTTCGATCCATACTTTCTCGTGGTTTAACACGTGCCCCACTTGGCATCATTATAACTACGTCATATTTCCTTTATCAATATTTTTACTCTTGAGAATTTTGAATATTTCCTTTCTCCTTGTAAAACCTCTAAGGTTATCCTTCAATCGTTCCTCCTGTATTCCCTAGATACAGGGCATATCAAAATACCATTTACTAATACTAGAACCATTGTCTATATACTTCTGAAAAATTTCTCCACTGATTCTTAAAGGTTGTTATTACCTTAATCCTTTCCAATTCATACTGTCAGATTTCATACTATCCCTATTAAGGGTGAAATGTCCACCTTTATGCATTCCCCTAAGATTCATTTTAAGTTACCGATGTTCTATCCTTAATTCCACCTTTAAAAAGGTACATGCATCCTTCCATGGATAACTCAAGTCATATATCCCTGATAAGGGTATCTTATTCAATCATTCCCACCTTGATAGTACATGTCTATTTTCACAATAACGTCTGTATTCAAAATGGGGTCAATAAATATGGCCTCCAAAAGATAACAACGGTTATCCGCTTATCTTGCCTAATTTGGTAACGATAACAAGGATGTTCTGGAAGATATTGGTCGTGTTCAACGTGAACTTCTTCTTAATAATTCCTTATTTACTTTTGTTGTTTATCTCAACAGTCACCTCAATGTTGGGATATCTCTCATACCTGGCGTCTCCCTATCTGGGTATCAAGCCACCGATCTTACACTTCACATTCTTGAAGGTCACTTCCTTCATCCAATTTTCCTAATTTCTTACTTCCTTGTCTCCTTAGTCTATCCGCGTCTCATTATTTATCCTTCGAATTATCTCAAGGTTTCCTCGAATCTTCCCAACTTACAGGGGACAAAATATATGTATCTCTTATGCCCTCAACCATCAATTTTAACTCATGGTGAATCATCATCATCCTGACGATTACATACTTTTCTATTTCTATTGCTATGAGTCTTTAGGGTTTCCTCATACCCAACTCCCTTATCATTCCTCAAACTCTATTGCCGTTATATTCCTTTCTCTTATCATTATTTCATGAACCAACACAACATAAGCATTGATTTCAAACATCCCGTCATTCTGGATTCGTGTCCTCAGAACGAATCTTGACAACTTTTTACAACTTAGATTCACAATTCATCATACTCGTCTGCCTTTGTTCTGGCTCTAAAGCTTTTACACTATCTCCATAACCTTGGGAATTACTTTCTCAAAAACAATTGATTGAACTTTAATCAGTTTATTCTAACCTCTGGCTCCGTGCCTTTCTTGATCTTTCACCGGCAGGTGGCCTCTCTCTTAGGAGGGTAAGTGATAAAAATAGTCTTTTGTGATTCGTCAATCATTTAGAATCTCAACTGATTCCTCTATTTCCTTTAGCCAGGCTATTGCCTCGACTGGGTCAACCTGTTCCTTGGAACTCTGAGAGCTTAACGACTTAAAGGTCATGAAGAATTTCCTACCGCATTGTTTCCTCAAGGTGGTGGTTGGGGATAATAGTCTAAGTTCTTTTAAGACAGGTCCATGAATTTCCGTATAGGAGTACCGTCTTGGGTCTCCTTATCTCGCTCGACTTTTGTTTCCTCAGTCTAAATGTTTCTTCCTACTCCCCATACTTGGAGTCATCTTTTAATTTAAAATCTTCATTTTCCACTTTATTATTTTCCGGGTTCTTTATATCTTAATTGCGACCTCCCTGATTATCACGTTCAGGGTTTGCTCTAAATCTTATTCCTCAAACTAGCTTTCTTCTAAGATTTCATCTTTAAGCTCTTAAACATTTGGAACCCAAATTCTATAGGAATACCTCATTATTCCCTTATCATCTCTCTCGGTATTAATCTCATATCTATTTGTTGGCTCTCTGCCTTCATTCATCACTTTTTCTGGCACAATATGTTCCTTTCCAATAATTCGGGCTGTATTGCAATCTCAAACAACTTTTCGGTACCGGCTCCGGTTACCTTCATATCTATTTCCATTTTTTTTTTTTCAAAATCTCTTATCAACCCTCCCAAAGTCATTATCATCTTGAGTCTCTCCTTTTTACTAAGGGCATCAGCCACCACATTGGCTTTCCCCCGAATGATAAAGAATCTCATAATCGTAATCCTTGATTAGCTCTAACCGCCTCCTCTGGCGTATGTTGAGCTCTTTCTACGCAAAAATGTACTAGAGCACTTATGGCTTAGGTAATTCTCGCACTTCTCTCCATACAAGTAGTGCCTCCAATCTCTAGGGTAAAACTATTGCCACGAGCCTAAGCTCATGGGCGGGGATATCAATTTTATATTCTCTTAATTATCTTAACGCGTACACGATTACCTTGCTGTGCTGTATAAGAAGCACCCTAATTCCTTATGCGAAGCGTCACTACACTTCACAAAATCTCCTTTTTCATCCGGCAACGCCAACATATGGGCCGCCACCAACCTTTGCTTCAGTTGTTAAAATCTTTTCTCGTATTTCTCTGTCCATTCAAACTTCTTAGTCTTACGAGTAAGCCGCGTCAAAGGGGCTACTATCTTTACAAACTTGAACGAACCTCCGGTAGTGACCGACCAATCCTACCTCTGGTAGTCGACCTAACCATGGTCATCAATTCATCAGTGGTCCTTCATTCATTCTTGTCAGGACCCTCCATGGGATCCTCCTCAGCAACTATCCCTTCTAGGACAACATCCTCAACCGCTACATCCTCAATATGAACATCATCTGATCCCGCGTTAGGACGCTCTATCGGATCCATAATCTGATCTCTAATAAGTAATAAACATCATCGCGCTATTGCTCCTCAACCTCAGGGTTCGGAGTCCCGCTACCATATACAATAACGAACTACGCTTCTATCGCTACATTTATAAGGGTTCCCATAAGGGTTTTAACTGTCGGTGCTACGTTAGGTAGCCCGACTATGAACTTGGCAAGAGTTCTTATTATCTTAGTTAACTTATTATCTTAACGTCCCATCATCTCTGAGGTTTATAACGCTTAGCTCTGATACCATTTCTGTAACACCCCCAGATCCGGGGTCGGGGATCCGGGTTGTCACGAGATCCATTTCCCTTAATAACACCCAATCTTAATACACAATCAACTACTCTGTACTGTGACCCCACAATAAACACACACCACACGTTATAGTCTCAGAGATGAACATCCACAAATAATCACAAGTCATTTTATTCCACAATTATAAGTCAATACACCTTAAAAGGGTTCTGAATAAATTTACATTTCTTTGCCATTATTACAATTCATAAGTATACATAAATCTGGTACATCAAAAGTTGAAGCCTAGTCTATTGGTAGTTCCCTACCTCAGCTACAGTGACTTCAATGCCTATAGGAAGCTGCGGAACGCTTCCTATCCGCTCGCGAATTGGGAGCTTGGTCCTGTTCATCTTATCTATCTGATGTTGTGTGATGAAAGAAGAAAGCAAGGGTGAGCAGCAAGCCCACCAAAATAATATGTATAATGATTAACAATATATGAGTCTACTCATAATACTCATGAAAGTCTTGGTCAAAAGAAATGAACCAAGTTGATAACTTAATGCGATGAAGTCGCAAAATATTCAGTATATATATATATACATATATACTTTTCAAAATATTGGAAGTCCTCTTCCATGCATAATATACACAAAATCCCAGTGTATAACTGTATATAAAAAAAAAATATCGTTGCAAGGTGATCTCATATATCTAACCTTGTCTCAACGTTTTTCTGAAAATCTTTGTCATACATAAGACAATTATTAATTAGATATAAGTTTAAAAGATGAAGTTACCAAATACTTCACTACACTTATATCATTCCCAAATACTACTTGAACTACCACCGTTCAAGTTACAATCAATTTCAAAAGTTCATCCCACTGATGAGACCACAAGATAAAACTTGAATAGATTCAATCTTTGAAATATTATTGAATGAAAAAGTTATGAGATACTTTCTTTAGTCCCGATATATATATATCCACACATATATACCCCTTTAAACATTTCCTGGAACCTCTGTTATGTAAAGTATGAACAGAGTTTGAAACATCCAATAAATTTTGGGAAAGGAAAAGAATTTTGGCATAAACCCGATATCTTGCTGATCAGGCAAAGATACCAATAAGTAACCTTTTCTACTAGTAGATGGATGAATTCCTCACCGGTCATCACCCTGGCCGCATTAGGACCTCGCGCTAGACCGTACCCCGGCCCCTCACGCGTTGATGGACTGCCACCCAGCCACTTACACAATAATAGACCGTACCCCGGCCTGTCGCTTATGCCGACTCAATGAGATGGGCTTACTTCCCGAACGTTGGGCAAGTAATCAATTCATTTACCAAATCTGCAACCTCGTTGCGAATATAAAATACACCACAGAGCCGGATTCCCCAGGTTTTGAGCGAGTATTTAAATCCCCTTAAAAAGGAAGATCTTAAATATAAAAATGAGTTTTGGGATCCGCTCTGACTTTTAAAATCATTTTGAAGACTCGAAAACACTTTAAAGAGTGTTTGGAGTAAGGCTGATTTAATGAAGTAAATCAGTCCCCAGAATATTTAGAAAATGACTGAATATTATTATTTAATATAATATTCCCATAAAGAATAATCTTTATAAAAATAATTGAAGTAGAAGTATTAAAACTTATACTTGAAATAAACATTAAATAACCAAAGATATACTTATATGAAAGTATTATCTTTATTTGAATAATCGAAAATAAGTTTGATTATTAACACCTTATTCTTTAATAGAATAAAGAATATAATTCAGTACATAATCGGAGTCATAGATCCTCAAATGAATATTTAAATAATATTCATAATAATATAAAGGAGTCATAAGTCCTCGAATGAATATTCAAATAATATTCAGATAAATAAATAAAAGAGTCATAAGCCCTCGAATAATATTCGAAATAATATTCAAATATAAAATAGAGTTTAAAGTTATCGAATAAACCTTATTCGATTAATAGTTTGGAAAACTATAACCATATATATATATAAATATATATATAAATAAATATCCATATCCATATATATAAAATCTACTCGGGATCCTCGACTCCCGGTTTTAGAAAATATTTTCACCTTTGGGTCCCTATACTAAGGGTATATACAAGATACAACTATCCTCTAGCATAGGTATTATTAAATGAACCAACAGATATGTATTTCAAGAATATGAAACAGGCATGCATATATACCATATTAGCATACTCCAATATATTGCAAAATTTGCTAATAACAATCATGCAATATCACAAGATAATGCATATACATATATTTACATCACAACAACAGTATAACGGGTAGAAAACTTGCCTGAGCGACTTGGGGGTGAGAAAGGCTCGGGACGAGTCTGGTAACCTATAAACAACAAGTAAGTTGGAATTAAACCAAAATCACTTGTAAATCTATACTATAACTAACTTAGACTCTAACGCTTGTTTTGCGCTCACTGATTTGCTTAAGTCACTCGGGTACCCTCGGCTCCACCATTTTTAATAATTTAACCTTTACGAGTTTTAAAGCGATTCCTTCGCGAATGACTTACCAACTGCCTAACGCACTTACCATAAATGCTTCATACATTAATTAACCCTTTTTGGTCTTTAACCTACATTTCAAAGTAAGGCGAGGGAAAAAGTTTCGTTCGCGAAACGCCGTTACTTGAAACGGTCGTTTCTCCTAAACCGTAAATCGGAATCGAACGAACTACATATCAAAACGAAGCTCGTAACATGAGCTATCTAAACATGGCAGTGGTCACAATCTAGCAGGGGGTTCTCGGGTCCTAATGCTATGCACAAAAACAGTCCAAAGAAAATCGGACGTTACGACGGCTATGTTTACGCGATTTCCAATATTTTAAACCATTCAAACCCATTCCAAATCAACCCCAAATCCAACCTCAAATCCATCATACAACAAACATCCATCCTTATCACATCATAACAACCCCAACCAATTCAATTTAATCATTCATACTTATGCCTAAACTTAACTTTAATCATACTTAAGTTCTTTTAATCAAAACCACAACATTTACCATTTATACTTATTCCTCACATGAACTAAAAGCTTTACTTAGGTTCTTTAACTAATTACCAAGATTTACAACTCCAACAATGCAACAAAACCAACTAATCTCTACAACTCAACCAAACTTCAACCAATCAAGCATCATGCTTCACATATGCTATATCAAACACATTCAATCCTAATTACTCAAAACTAAAGCTAGGGTTTGTAGTTTATACCTTCCTTGGAGAGTGGAGAATCAAGAGGATGGCTTGGAATCACCTTTAAAGTCCTTATCCAAGCTTAATCTAAACAAAACTTCAAGAACACAAATTTTAGTTCTTGAAAACACTATTCACCATCTTCTTTGATGATTTATAGAAAAAGATTGGCTTGGATTTAGAAGCTTAAACTTATAGGAAGTATGTAACTATCCATGGGGAAGCTTAGATAATTACCTTGCTAAATAATAAGTGGAGGAGCTTGAACTTCCATTTTTTTAAGAAGAGAACCCGAGAGCTTCATGAAGAAGAAGAAGAATTTTGTGTTTTGCCTTGTCTTGATTTTTGGTTGGTTGATTTGGTTTTGTTTTTGATTTAGTAAATTACCTTCTTGCCCTTGGATTTGTGTGGTTACAAAGCCACCACCCCTCCTCCTTCCCATGTCATGCTTATCTCATCCACATGATGTCATCCTTCCTTCCTTGTCTTCTTCTCATTGGTTGGGTGACATCACTTCCTCTAATCCCTTTGCTTAACTTCCTAATTGTTTTCCTAATGACCGCTGATCTGTTATACGGTTCGCTTAACTTTCGTTCTCGTTTATCGTTTGAAGGATCATACTCGGGATCTTATTACTTAGGTTCCCTTAACCTTTCTCAATACATTATATTCCTTTTTATGATCCTCTAATATAATCCTTTAATTTTAAATCCTTTTTATCCTGTTACCTTATACTCAATTCTTTCCATATCTATTGGATTTCCGGGAAAAATCAAAGTGTTCGGATTTGGATTCTGACGATCTTTACATACACTTATATCCCATATAAAGTACTAATAAAATCTCAGAATATCCATATCAGAACCCCTACATAGTGTGGCATGAAAAGTTTTCTCATTCAGTAAAAACACTATTCATAAGGGTTTCAAAATTTTCCAAAAACTAGGGTTATTACAACTGTGTTGTCACTGTCAACAGATATTTGAATTCTTTATCCGTCGGGTTCATGATCATCCGTCGAGATATTGATCATCCGTCGGGTTGTTGAACATCCGTCGAATTCATTGATTGTTCATCTGTCGGGTAGCAATCAGGCATTTGACTTCATTTCACTTATGCAGAATTACAAGACATCATCTATGTACAATTAATCAACCTATTCTGCATATCTAACTAAAGCCATCATGACTTAAGTACTACTACAGATTTTAAACAATGTGTATGTAAAAATGTGCTACAGACTTATTGTTACATAAGCTACTCACTCGATGGATAATAAGTCATCATCCGTCGAGACTATATTGAGTCATCCGTCGGGACTATAAAACCTTATCCGTCGAGTGCTACATAAATTCACTAAGTAAAATATACCAAGGTGTTTTGTTCATAAAATCATCAAGTACACAACATATACACAACAATCTCCCCCAATTTATGTCTACTGGAATTGTAGCCATAAATTAAGAGACACTTGATGATAACAAAATACCTTAAAAATACAACTTTTAAAAGACAGTAGATAATACTGAAAAGTGCTTCAATTAACAAAATGTACAAAGTTTTGCTCACAGTCATTTTCAAGATGATCCTCTAGCCTGAGTAGATCTATCTAATTCCTTGAAGGTCTGGATCTCTTTCCAAGCATTCTGTTGTTTTCTTCAATCTGATTTTGGAGCTTCCTGTGGAATTCCAGTTCATCAGATTCTGAGAGATTTAGCTTTCCTTGCATTTCCAAAAGAGTCTCATTGCTGGAGATGCTCAATTGGTCTTCTAATCTGAAACATCTTCTCACACCTTTGTCATTCATGAACTCCATCAGCCAGTAGGGCCTTAGATGCACTCTTCTCCCTATGTAAGGGATAATTAGAGTCTTTGAGAGTGCATCTTTAGATCTAACACTCCTTAGTTCTTCAATCTTCTTCAGTACCAATCTTCTTACAGTAATATTGAACCCAAAGTTCTTCTTGAAGGATGAATAAACTTTAATCAGTACAGCTTGGCTTTCTTGAAGGATCCTGTGAAGTGGCCACTGAATCTCCTTTCCTCCTTTATACTTGAACACTAACCTTTCAGGTAGGTTTCTGTATGCATCAATTCCTCTCACTTCATCTAGTTCATCTTGATAGAGGTTTAGATCAGAGAATTCTTTGATGTCACACAAGTACATGTAATCTCCCTTACTGACTTTAGAATGAGCTTTGACTAGAGATTTGGATTTGAGAGGTGACAACTTCACTTTCTTGACTGCTCTTGACTTTGTTCTCTTTGGCTTGTTAAGGATTGGAAAATAGAAGTCAGGAATTGATATGTTCTCCCATTCTACTGGTTCATCCTTAGGCACTATTGGTTCACCATGGATGTTCCTGTAAGGATCCACCACTTTGATATCTTCAAATACCACAGAGGGTTTTGATGCTTGAGTTGTAGTTGGAGTTGATTCCTTGGGAAACTGATTCTCCAATTCCTTATCAACCATGTCCAGTTTCCTTTTAGTTCTTTTAGCCAATTCCTTGATTTTTGGAGATTTCTTCTGTTGTTCAACTTGCTTCTTTGATTCAATAACTTCAGATGACTGAGAGGGAATTTGTTGTGATGAATTTACAGCATGTAGCTTGGCCAAGATAGCAATTTGCTCTTTCTTTTGTTTAGTCTTTTTAGCATCCAGAGAAGCTTACTTCTTTTCCTGCTTCAATCTTGCCTTTTCTTCTCTCTTTGCTTGAGCAAATTAAGGATGTCCAGCCACCACACAAATTTCTTTCGCATTCGTGAAAATTTTAGCAATTCTTCTTTTTGAAGCTGAATCAGCTGGATCTTTGTAGAAAGCAATTGATCTTGACAGAAGTTTCTTCTCATTAGGCTTAGGTGTCTCATACATAGTATCCAAAGGGTTATTCAATGATGATTTTGAGTAGTTTACCCTTGGTTTCAGAATTGTTTCAGCCTTTGGAGATTTGATGCAGGATGGTTTTCCTCTTTTCAGATAGTTCATGCTCATCTCATTCACACTAATGTGCTTGACTTGAGAGTGATGGATGGCTGACTTAACTGGCTCCTTGACAAGTTCAAACTTCTTCTGTATTTCCTCATCAATCTTCTCCCAGTTGACTAAACTCAACTTCTCCTTATCAGCTGCTCTTATGTTGGCTGCTGTTGCATTGATCATATCAATATTGTCTGTAACTGGTGGCTTTGAGATAGCAATTGAAGGCACAATTACTGTATTGATATGAATCTGAAGCCTCTCCCCCTCACTTGGTCCTTTCTCCCTTTTTTGTTATCATCAAGTTGAGTAGAGGAGGAGGTTTGAGCAGCCACCAATTTTTGAAGTAGATCTGTCTGTTGGGCTTGATGAAGATGAATGGTTGTTAAAGATGCTTCCATGGCTGACATTCTTGTGTCCAAGGCATCTATCTTGTTTGCAAGATCAAAATTTTTCCTTAATTGCCTCTTGATGTCAAGCATTGTAGCTTCTGGAAGTTTAGAATCTAGCTTGTCTGAAATGGCCTTCTTCATCTCCTCAATATCACCCTTCATGGTGTTTACATCCCTAGCATGCTGGAACCCCTGGATTTGTTGAAGTTGCAGGGAGGCTATGAAAGGAATATGTCCTAAGTCCAATCATGTATTAGGATTTAGGAATAACTTTTTATATAATCTGTTTTGATTTCATTGATTTTAATAAAAGACTTGTTTAGTTTTTATTACGGGCTCTATCTATTTAAGTGTTTAAATAAGATATACCATAGTTTAGAGTAAAGGTTTTTATGGATTATGATGAGATCATAATAGTGAGACCTAAAAAGATGATAACTCTAAACTTAAATAGTTCCTGGTCGTAGGATTACTAACTGGTAATTAATAATCCGCAGAGATCGGTACATACTATGCTTGCTTCATTATGAAGGATGTCTGTTCTCATAGACATTTGTGTGGTGACACTATAGCTAGTATGTAGGTGCTTATTATAGAATAAGTTCACTGAACATGACTCGCCCAGCTGAACAAATGATGGAATTCACTCACGTGTCAGCAGTTGTTCACCTAGTGATAGTTGTACAAGTATCCTTAGACTTGAGGTCATCATAGTCATCTTGTGTACACTGAACTATGCTTTGGTTTAGTTCTTAGTCTCCAGGGACAATTATTAGGGCTCTTCTGGGTATAAGAATTTGTACACGAAGATAGTGTATGATCAATAAAGGATCTACCCCTTCTAGTGAAGGAAGCGAATGTTCAAGGCTGATCCACTTATGCTAGTTCAGGAATCTCTGGCCAGAGTGAATGAAGTTAGAAAGGAGTTTCTAATTTGCATAGAACTACGCATAGTAAATGGTAAGCAAGTGATTGAATTAGATAGGCTTGACACGAGATCCATGCCTTGTATTTAATCGGGACATTGTAGGGTAGAAGGAGTTTATTGTACAGTAACTATTCACTGAATAGGTTCTTGGTATTCTAAGTAGTGAATTCATATTATCCGGATAGTCGCGATATGCTGAGAAGTATCCCTCACGATGTAGAATAAATGTGATTAATTAATTAATCATATTTAATAAATTAGAGAATTTATATAAATAATGATAAAATAGTTTTATTATTATTTATTTCTACTACCGGCTTAATATTGAACCTACAGGGTCACACCATAAAAAGAGAATGATTTAATGGTGAAGGAATTAATTAATAATGGCTAATAATTATTTATTTATGAAATAAATAATTAATTGGCAAATTTAATAATTGATTAAATGAGATTTAATTGATTATAAATTAATTAAGAAAAGTTCTTAATATTATTAATTAAAGGATTTAATTTTTGAAAATTAAATCAAGAGAGAGAATTATTTCTAAAGTGTTTAGAAAAAGGATTAATAATTAAAAGGTGTTTTAATTATTAATGTGAATAATAAATGGGATAATAATAATATTATTTATGGGAAAATTTCAGCTGAAAATTTTGCCTATAAATACACTATTATAGACCCTAATTTTATTCTAACCAACACAAAACTCAAAAAGTTTGGAAAACCCAATTCTCTCCACCTCTTTCCTCCTCCTTAACATCGTTTTCTTGGTGGATACCGGTGGAGTGCTTCACACTTGAGGAGCAACTGCTAAGGATCTCTGATCGTTGTCTCCGAATTATTTTAAAAGGTTAGATTCGATCCCTCGAATTTTTATTCACGATTTATATGCTATTATTTGGATTTTGTATGTGTAAAAGTATTTTGCCATGCCCCGCTGCGATTAAAATCCAACAATGGTATCAGAGCCAGGTTGTATGCATATAGATCTGTGGTAAAAATTTCAGAATTTTATGTGCTTGTATGAATTAATTATGATTTTTACAAGTTATATTATGGATTAATTTTGTCTGGTGAGAAATCGTTTCTCAGAATAATTTTGAATGTTGATTTGGGTTCTACAAGTGTTGTAGATCGTCTGGGTATTTTTTCATAATTTTAGGATGTATAAATTTTTTATTATGAATTTTTGAAGTTCTTGTAATTAAATTCGTAATTAAATAATTATATATATATATATATGAATTGTATGTATGTATGTATATACATCTGTTATATGTATATCTGCTGTACAATTTGTTGCTGTACGGAGAAAAATAGACAGAACAGGTGAGAATGTCAGGCACGCTGATCGAGAAAGAAAAAGGCGGCGGCAGCTGCTGAAAAAGAAAAAAATAAAAAAATAAAGGGGTATCGCGCATTCCGGGAATGCGTTATACACCTGTGGCGCATTCACGGAATGCGTTACACCCTTTAATGGCTTAAAAGGGGTGTAACGCATCACCGGAATGCGTTACAGGGCTTGTAACGCGTTCCTGTAATTCGTTACAGCCCGTCTGTTGATTTTAAAATTGATTTTCTGGGAGTTTCGTAACTCCGTTTTGGGCGTGCAATATACCGTTGGATTCGTTTTTCCGAGACGGATCTAATGGAGTGATCAATTTTAGTTTATATAAAAGTTTTGAACTGTTTATATTTCCATGAAGTGTTTTAAAGCTGTTTTTGATTGTTTTAATTGATTTTAAATGCTTCATGTGATACATAGAGATGTATAATGCTTAGACTACTGTGCTAGATGATTTAACATGCCTACCTTGATGTTTATTCATGTTGATATATGTGATATATGCTTGGTTTATCATGCGATGATAGATTTAGGTGAACTTAAATAAACATAAGGCGTTTGTTAGACAACCTAGTATAGTGAAATTGTTTCATAACCTTAATAATAATATTATGAATACAATCATGAGATTCTTGTGTTTATGAAACACGTAATTGAATATGAATTTTCGATATGAGAGAAAGGATGATTCTGTCAACAACAGATTTCTATCTGTAAAAAAGGGTTATTAAGTGACGCCTCTTGACAATGCTCCACCCGATCTGGGAATCATCTGATTATTGATTATTGATTTGAAATATTTAATTTAAAAGGAAGAATCTCTTTATAATATGATTATGATTGTAACGTAATATAATCCCTCTAAAATTAAATAATATCAAGTAGTAATTGGCCAATGATACAACGGGCCTGTGTCGGTCATAGCCTTCCAACATGATAGAAAAGTAGTTCTTATTTTTGAATCATTGTCGGTTCGTGCTACAGCCGAGGGCTTTGATTTCGAAATAATAAATACTTGTCTATTACATAGCGATGTGTACATTGAATAAGAATCTAAAGGTCGGTACGTGCTACAGCCGTGGGCCTTTGGGGACTGATTCAACTGTACGGAATGTTGGGTTAGACTTGACTTAGAATATTGAGTTTGTCGTGCTACAACCGAGACTCAATTATTTAAGAGGCTAAAGTTTGATTAGGGAATAACATGAGATGTAATTGATAAGAGTTGTCTGCCTATTGAACATTGCATGGCGGTTCGTGCTACAGTCGGGGTTGTGTAATGGAATGTAGGATCCCTATTCCCACTAGCATTATGAATGCTTAATTTTTCACGTAGAGGGTTGAATAAATTAGATAAACTAGTGGGAGCCACTTATGAATAAACACCCGATTCATGTAGTATTTTAAAATGAAATCGAATATTTGCTAAGTGTTGTTATGTGTTTATCATTTACAGATTTACAATATATATTATGTCTTCTGCACTATCACTCAGGAGCATACTAGATGCTCATAAATTGACTGGTCCTAATTATGATGACTGGCTTCGAAACTTGAGAATTGTTCTCAGGATTGAGAAGCTGGAATACGTGATTGACTCACCTAAGCCTACTGAACCTGCTAGTGATGCACATAATGATGAACATGTTGTGTATCGTAAGTGGATAGATGATGCAAATGTTGCTCAATGCATCATGCTAGCTTCCATGAACATTGAGCTACAGAAGCAACATGAGCATATGGATGCTCACACTATCCTCATGCATCTACAAGAGTTGTATGATGTGGCGGGGAGGACAGCTCGATATAAGATATCGAAGGAGCTGTTCGGGTGTAGGATGTCTGAGGGATCATCTGTGAATGACCATGTACTTAAGATGATCAATTTGATTGAACGTCTTGGACAACTTGGTTTTGCCATGGATGGGGAGCTGAGCCAAGACTTGGTCTTGCAATCGCTTCCGAGTTCGTTCTCGCAGTTTGCTGTGAACTTTCACATGAATAAGTTGGATGTCAGCCTGCCTGAACTCCACAACATGTTGAAGACTGCGGAATCGAATTTTCCCCTAAGAAGAGTTATGTACTTCTAATTGGTGAAGGTTCCAATCCTAAGAAAAGGAAGAGGAACCCTTCCAAGAAGAAGAAAGTAGGTGAGAAAATGCCGGTTCCACCAAAAGCTGAAGACCCCAAGAGCAAAGTTGTTTGCTTTCACTGTAACAAGGTGGAGCACTGGAAGAGGAACTGCAAGGTTTACCTTGCAGAATTGAAGAAGAAGAAGGGTAGTGAGACTACCGCTTCTGATCCAGGTATGTTCATGATAGAAGTGAATATGTCATTAAATCAAATTTCTACTTGGGTATTAGATACCGCCTATGGTTCTCAAATCTGCAATTATTGCAGGGACCAAGGAGAAGTAGGACTCTTGAGGAAGAGGAGGTGATTCTACTGATGGGAAATGGAGCAAGAGTTGCTGCTGAAGATGTAGAATCATTTCATTTACATATGCCTACGGGCAAGAATATTGTTTGAAATAATTGTTATTTTGTTCCCTCGATTGTGAGGAATATTATTCCCATGTTAGACTTGGCTGGATTTTCATTTATTATTGAGAATAATGAATGTTCTATTCTTAGAGATAATATTCTTTATGGACGTGGTACTTTAAATAATGGTCTGTATAAATGTGACATTATTTACTTCAGATTGAACAAACTAATAAAAGAAAAGGGATGATGAAAATCTCACTTTATAGTGGCACTGCAGTCTCCATTTAGTAAACATGGAGAGAGGGCTGCAAATTTGCTAGGAATGGTACACACAGATGTATGTGGACCAATGTCTACGCATGTCATGGGTGGATTTTCATACTTCGTTACTTTCATAGATGATAGATCTAGATTCAAATATGTGTTTGATGAAACACAAGTCTGAGGCCTTTGAAAAGTTCAAAGAGTATAAGTATGAAGTGGAGAAACAACCAAACATAGTATTATAACTCTTCGATCAGATCGAGGTGGTGAATACTTTAATGGAGTGTTTCTAGATTATCTCAAAGTAAATGGTATAGTCTCCCAGTGGACTCCTCCAGATTGGTATCTGGAAGGAGAAATCGAACTTTGTTAGACATAGTTCGGTCCATGATGAGCTATGCAAATCTTCCAGTATTCCTATAGGGTTATGCATTGGAAACCTCAGCATATTTACTGAATAAGGTGCCTTCCAAATCTGTTCCTCAAACTCCGTATGAGATATGGAAAGAAAGGAAACCGAGTCTTAAACACGTTAAGATTTGGGGATGTCCAGCTTATGTCAAGTAAGTTGACCCAGATAAGCTGGAATATCGATCCGTAAAATGTAGTTTTGTGGGATATCCTAAAGAGACTTTAGGGTATTACTTTTACACCGATCATCGGGTGTTTGTCTCCAGACATGCTACCTTCTTGGAAAAGGAGTTTATCCTTGAAGGAAACAGTGGGAGCAAAATTGAACTTGATGAAGTTCAAGAAGCACAAACTACTACGGATCAAGTGGAAACACCTGTTCTGACTGAACAACCTTTTGTGAAACAGCCCATTCATAGATCAGGGAGAGTGTCTCGCCAACCTGAGAGGTAATATGGCCTTGTCATTGAGAATGACAATGAGTTGTCGATCATTGATGATGACGACCCTGTAACCTATAATGAGACTATGAGTAGTGTTGACTCAGAGAAATGGCATAGTGCCATGAAATCCAGAATGAAATTTATGTATACGGTATACAAAAGATAGATTATAGCAGATGGCCAGGTGGAGACCTATAAGGCCAGGCTTGTTGCAAAAGGATTCAAACAAAGGCAATGGATTGACTTTGATGAAACTTTTTACCTGTAGCCCTGTTGAAATCAGTTCGGATTTTGCTTGCGAATGCTGCTTACTACGACTATGAAATCTGGCAGATGGCCAGATGGTTTTCTTTCCAAGGGAAATGAAAACCTAGTGTGTAAGCTGCTGCGAACCATTTGTGGTTTAAAGATGGAACATTCGTTTTGATGAGACAATCAAAGAGTTTGCTTTTATCAAAAATGTAGATGAACCATGCGTCTACAAAAGGGTTAGTGGGAGCGCGGTAACATTTCTTATATTATATTGAATTAGAGTTGACACACATAACAACATAGCAGACCCACTCACAAAGCTACTTTATGAAAGTCACTTTGATCGTCATAAAGACAAGATGGGTATTAGATACCAGAGTGATTGGCTTTAGTACAAGTGGGAGATTGAAAGGAATATGTCCTAAGTCCAAT
Source organism: Apium graveolens (assembly GCF_009905375.1). Classification (NCBI taxonomy): domain Eukaryota; kingdom Viridiplantae; phylum Streptophyta; class Magnoliopsida; order Apiales; family Apiaceae; genus Apium; species Apium graveolens. Next base: position 28,394,968 of record NC_133647.1, read on the forward strand.
CATGTATTAGGATTTAGGAATAACTTTTTATATAATCTGTTTTGATTTCATTGATTTTAATAAAAGACTTGTTTTGTTTTTATTACGGGCTCTATCTATTTAAGTGTTTAAATAAGATATACCATAGTTTAGAGTAAAGCTTTTTATGGATTATGATGAGATCATAATAGTGAGACCTAAAAAGATGATAACTCTAAATTTAAATAGTTCCTGGTCGTAGGATTACTAACTGGTAATTAATAATCCGCAGAGATCGGTACATACTATGCTTGCTTCATTATGAAGGATGTCTGTTCTCATAGACATTTGTGTGGTGACACTATAGCTAGTATGTAGGTGCTTATTATAGAATAAGTTCACTGAACATGACTCGCCCAGCTGAACAAATGATGGAGTTCACTCATGTGTCAGCAGTTGTTCACCTAGTGATAGTTGTACAAGTATCCTTAGACTTGAGGTCATCATAGTCATCTTGTGTACACTGAACTATGCTTTGGTTTAGTTCTTAGTCTCCAGGGACAATTATTAGGGCTCTTCTGGGTATAGGAATTTGTACACGAAGATAGTGTATGATCAATAAAGGATCTACCCCTTCCAGTGAAGGAAGCGAATGTTCAAGGCTGATCCACTTATGCTAGTTCAGGAATCTATGGCCAGAGTGAATGAAATTAGAAAGGAGTTTCTAATTTGCATAGAACTACGCATAGTAAATGGTAAGCAAGTGATTGAATTAGATAGGCTTGACACGAGATCCATGCCTTGTATTTAATCGGGACATTGTAGCGTAGAAGGAGTTTATTGTACGGTAACTATTCACTGAATAAGTTCTTGGTATTCTAAGCAGTGAATTCATATTATCCGGATAGTCGCGATATGCTGAGAAGTATCCCTCACGATGTAGAATAAATGTGATTAACTAATTAATCATATTTAATAAATTAGAGAATTTATATAAATAATGATAAAATAGTTTTATTATTATTTATTTCTACTACCGGCTTAATATTGAAACTACAGGGTCACACCATAAAAAGAGAATGATTTAATGGTGGAGGAATTAATTAATAATGGCTAATAATTATTTATTTATGAAATAAATAATTAATTGGAAAATTTAATAATTGATTAAATGAGATTTAATTGATTATAAATTAATTAAGAAAAGTTCTTAATATTATTAATTAAAGGATTTAATTTTTGGAAATTAAATCAAGAGAGAGAATTATTTCTAAAGTGTTTAGAAAAAGGATTAATAATTAAAAGGTGTTTTAATTATTAATGAGAATAATAAATGGGATAATAATAATATTATTTATGGGAAAATTTCAGCTGAAAATTTTGCCTATAAATACACTATTATAGACCCTAATTTTATTCTAACCAACACAAAACCCAAAAAGTTTGGAAAACCCAATTCTCTCCACCTCCTTCCTCCTCCTTAACATCGTTTTCTTGGTGGATACCGCTGGAGTGCTTCACACTTGAGGAGTAACTGCTAAGGATCTCTGATCGTTGTCTCCGAATTATTTTAAAAGGTTAGATTCGATCCCTCAAATTTTTATTCACGATTTATATGCTATTATTTGGATTTTGTATGTGTAAAAGTGTTTTGCCATGCCCCGCTGCGATTAAAATCCAACAGGCTAGATGTGCCTGAAGGAGCTTCTTGATACTGGCATTAGTAGTGGTTTGAAGAGCAGTATTTGTCTGATTGATTAGTTGGATCAAGGTGGTCTTGAAGTAGTGCTCATCACAGTGCTTTGAGAATGCCCATGATGGCATACCTGATCTTGAACTTGAGCCTACTTCTCCCCCTATGTCCATTGCCTCATCTTCACTATCCCCACTCCCATCACCAAAGAAATCAGCTAAACCACCAGTCTCATAGTCCATATCCCCAGCTGTAGAAGGCAAAGATGTGATGGCATCCTTAGCTCTCATCATAAATTGTGTGGTATGCACCAAATTCAGCATCCTTTCTGCATTGTCATTGCCCTGTTCAGCTAGAAGTTGATAAGCTAGAACAGGGTGAGTAAATGCCTCAGCATCTAGGGAAGTGGAATCTATAACAGCTTTAGGATGCTGAGATAGTCCTTCACTGTCTGCATCCTGGACATTCATTGACTCACTAGAAATGACATCCATCCTTATAGCTCCAGTACCTGCATTTCTCTCGTTTTCTCTCTTTTGTTGCATCAGGGTCTCACCCTGGCTCCCCACCCTCACACCCTCACCTTCACCTACTAAGGTGGGACTCCTCTCACTCTCTTTTTCCAATCCTGAAGAAATGGATTGCATAGTTTCACTCATTTCCTCTCTTTTTCCTGGGAGCAACCCAGACTCTCACTCAAAACACTCTTCTCTCTCAATCCTAAGAGTGATTGTACAGCCACTAAATCTTCTGCACTTGAAATAAATGAAGTTTGAAGCTGTGCAGAGATACTCGACGGATGAGTGATATTCATCGAGTGTGTGGTGTTGCTATCTAACGGATAACTACTGTTAATCTTATCCGTCGGGATACAATCACTACTCGACGGATGAGTAATATCCATCGAGAGAGTAGAAATGAATGAACTGGGAAAAGAAACTATTGTTGACTCTATGTTGATTGAAGATATTTTGGGCATAGATAATACAACAGTTCCTGAAAGAATTGGCAAGTGAGCCAACAAATCATCTAAAAGATGATGCTCACTTGCACTAGATTTTGGCTTCCCCAACAGAGTTAAAGAAGGGGAATCAGGGATTGATGTGTTTATCATATCCACATCCAGAGAATTTGTTGGTGAGTTTGGTGTTTGAGGTGCTTCTATAACTAGAGATTTTGGCTGTGACTCCACATTTATTGGAACCACATTAAACTGAATTTGTGAAGGTGCAGTGACTGTGTCTTTTGCACCAATTTGCACAGTGTGTGTACCCTGTGCATCCCCAAAGGTCTTAGACTTCTTCTTTCTGGCATAAGTTTTGGGTGAGCTTGTGTCCCTAACCCTCTTGGCATGTGCTTTTGGTTGAGAGCTTTGTTCAATAATTGCATCCTTTTGGGAGGATGCGGCTAGAAATGAGCTTTTATCCTTTTTAAACATTGTAGTTTGTTAGGAAACTGCAGTGTGGCTAGGCTGGGATCCACTCAACTCTCCATCCTTATTCTTAGGGTTTCTTTTATGTTCACCCCTTCCCTCACCTATTTTTCCCTACTTCACACTCCCCTCTTTAGTTTTAGTGGATTTTACAACTAGCATCTTTTGAGAGATACCAGAGGGGACTTTCTTTAATTTGGGTTTGAAAATTTTTGCAGTTTTGGTAGCTTGGGTAGGCAACTGTTGGGTCATTGACACAGTTGCCATAGCCACACTAGAACTCAAAGAAATTGTTGAGGTTGGAATAGTTGTAGGGATAGATGAACTTACCTCACTTACCTGAGGTGCTTGCATTACAGGAAAATAGAATTGCACATCCTTGTGATGATTGGCCCTGTTCAAATCTGCAATGAGCCTTCTCTCTTGAACCCAACAATCTAGTTTGTTGTTAGGGTTCTCAAGCACAATCTCTTCACATAGGTGGTTAGCTAACATCATAAAGAATTTAGCATAATACACATTTTTATCTCTTTTATTTAACTCTCCTAATTTAAAGCCTAACTCAAACAAGAAAAGATTACTAAAATTATAGAATTTATCTGTGACTAGCATGTAAAGCATGTTAAGCATGGATATATTGACTGAATCAAAATTACTGATTTTTCCTGAAAAGACCTTTGTCACAACATCACACATAAAACTCCATTCTTTCCTAAGACCCATTCTCCTAATATCACTTAACTTAGAAGTAGAAAGAGCATAGTTCATGGAATTAAGCATATTGATTATATCAGTGTCAGTGTGTGGTGAGGTCACAGTGTTATCAGGAATCTTGAAACATGCTTTTATAAGATCACTATTGATACATAATTATTTACCTTTAATGGTGAGTGTGATGGTCTTATCTGTAGAGTTGTAGGTAGCAGTTGTCCACATCTCTTCAATAACTTCACAGAAGATTGTGGGTGATTTCAGCATGGCATAGCTGAGCTTGCAATTCTTCACAAAGTCCATCATCTTGTGATAGTCACCAGATTGCTGAATACCCTTGTTAACCAGTGCAGTGAAATTGTTCTTCTCATAAATGAACCCAGTTTGAGACATAATCTTTACAACAGGTGCCATTGTTAGAGAATAAGAGCTTGAAGAGAAGGAGAGTAAGTGCTTTGAGAGAGGATGAAATTAGAGCAGTTCAATTGAGAGTGAGAAATGAAATAAGCTTTTATACTGTCTCAAAAATAACTATTAAAAAAATAAAGTAAAATAAAGTAACCAATAGAAATTGCCTAAAATAGCCGTTAAAAAAAATAAACTGTAAAAATTTCACCCATTATCCATCGTGTTATGCTTACAAACTGTAAGTATACTCGATGGATAATGTACAGGGAATTAACGGTTGAGATTAAGACAATTCGACGGATGAGGATAAACTGTTATACGTCGAGTCATAAAATATTCCAGAAAAATAATTGATTTTTATTAGCAAATAGTATACCGACGGATGATCAAACTCGATGAATAAGGATCATCCCTCGAGATGTAAATTTTGACTTAGTCAGAATTTCATCCAAGACTGAAAAATCAATTAAATTCCTGGCTGCATTTCAACTTGCATATTAGCTCATATAGATTTAAGAATAACTAAGCATACCTAACTCACTTACCAACCTTGAAAAGGTGGATTCATCTAGTGGCTTGGTAAAGATATCTACAAGCTGCTTCTCACTTGGAACAAAATGTAGTTCTACAGTACCATTCATTACATGTTCCCTTATGAAGTGGTACTTGATATCTATGTGCTTTGTCCTTGAGTGTTGTACTGGATTTTCAGTGATGGCAATTGCACTTGTGTTATCACAGAAAATAGGAATCCTTTCAACTTGCAAACCATAGTCTAGAAATTGATTTTTCATCCATAATATATGTGCACAGCAACTACCAGCAGCAATATATTCAGCTTCAGCTGTGGAAGTAGAAACTGAATTTTGCTTTTTACTGAACCAGGACACAAGCTTGTTTCCTAAAAATTGACAGGTTCTTGTTGTACTTTTCCTATCAATTCTACAACCTGCATAATCTGCATCTGAATAACCAGTTAGATCAAAACTAGAATCTCTAGGGTACCAAATGCCATGTTTTGGTGTTCCCTTGAGATATCTGAAAATTCTCTTAATAGCTATTAAGTGAGATTCTCTAGGATCAGCCTGAAATCTAGCACATAAACATGTAGCAAACATTATATCTGGCCTACTAGCTGTTAAGTACAAAAGTGAGCCAACCATGCCCCTATAACTTGAAATGTCCACAGACTTTCAGTAGTGTTTAATTCAAGCTTAGTTGCAGTGGCCATGGGAGTTTTTGCAGATGTGCAATCCACTAGATCAAACTTCTTTAAAAGATCAAAATATATTTAGTTTGACTAATGAATATTCCATCACTAACTTGCTTAACTTGTAAACCAAGAAAGTAAGTCAGTTCTCCCATCATACTCATTTCATACTTACTTTGCATCAATTTGGCAAACTTTTTGCAAAGTTTCTCATCTGTAGAGCCAAAAATAATATCATCTACATAAATTTGAACAAGTATACTAGAGCCATTAACATTTCTGAAAAACAAAGTTTTATCTACAGTACCTCTTGTGAAGTGATTTTCCAAAAGAAACTTTGATAAAGTGTCATACCAGGCTCTAGGTGCTTGCTTCAGTCCATAAAGTGCTTTTAAAAGATAATAGACATGTTCTGGAAAATTTGGATCTTTAAAACCAGGAGGTTGACTGACATAGACTTCCTCCTCCAAATCTCCATTCAGAAAGGCACTTTTGACATCCATTTGATAGACCTTGAAATTGGCATGGGCTGCATAGGCTAAGAAAATTCTGATGGCTTCAAGTCTTGCAACAGGAGAAAATGTTTCATCAAAATCCATTCCCTCTTGTTGACAATAGCCCATAGCAACCAATCTAGCTTTGTTCCTGACTACTATGCCATTTTCATCCATCTTGTTTCTGAATACCCATTTGGTGTCTATTGGATTCTTTCCTTTAGGCTTGGGCACCGGCTTCCATACATTATTCCTTTCAAATTGGTTTAGCTCCTCCTGCATAGCTAAAATCCAATCAGGATCCAACAAAGCTTCTTCTACCTTCTGTGGCTCTTCCTTGGAAAGAAAACTACTGTATAGACATTCTTCTTGAGTTGCTCTTCTTGTTTGAACTCTAGAAGAAACATCACCAATAATAAGCTCAAAGGAGTGATCTTTTGTCCATATTCTTTGTTGAGGTAGATTAGCTCTAGATGAAGAGGCCTCATTGTTGTCTTGATGTGTGATTGAGTTTTGATTGTTAGAAACTCCCCCTAAGTTTGTGGATCTTTGATTTGAGAAAGGGGAACTTTTTACAGGTGATCTATCTTAATTTCCAGCTTCTCTTGATAACCCGACGGATGGTGAGTTTTGAGTACCGACGGATAAGGCTGGTTGTCTCCCGACGGATAACGCGGATTGCCTCCCGACGGATGAAGCATTATGCAACTTGACAGGTGTTGAGTTTTGTGCTTCATTGGTAGTGGATTTTTCTGCATTATCCTTAGATACAGTTTCTTGATCACTTTCATCATCACTATCATCACTAACCATCTCCACATTGTCGAATTTGAGGTTCTCATGGTGATCTCCATCTTGCAGTCCTTCAATCTTTTTATCATCAAACACAACATGTATTGATTCCACAACAATGTTGGTTCTTAGATTGTAGACTCTATATGCTTTACCAACACCATATCCAACAAAAATTCCTTCATCTGGTTTAGCATCAAACTTCCCATTTTGATCAGTTTGATTTCTCAGAATATAGCACTTGCAACCAAAGACATGAAGAAAATTTAGAGTTGGCTTCTTATTCTTGAACAATTGATATGGAGTCATGCATCTTGCTTGATTAACCAGAGAAATATTCTGAGTGTAGCTTGCAGTATTAACAGCTTCAACCCAGAAATATGTTGGCAGTTTAGATTTTTCAAGCATTATTCTTGCAGCTTCAATAAGTGATATGTTCTTCCTTTCCACTACTTCATTCTGTTGTGGAGTTCTTGCTGCTGAAAATTCATGCAGAATCCCATTTTCCTCATAAAATGCTCTCATGACAGAATTCTTGAACTCAGTTCCATTGTCACTCCTGATTCATCTAACCTTGAAATCAGGATGATTATTGACTTGCCTTGTGTGATTGATGATGATTTCACTAGCCTCATCTTTAGACTTTAGGAAATATGTCCAAGAGAACTTTGAGAAATCATCTACAATTACTAGGCAAAATCTTTTTCTTGAGATAGATAACACATTGACTGGTCCAAATAGATCCATGTGTAGCAGTTGCAAAGGTTCTTCAATTATTGAATCAAGTTTCTTCCTGAATGATGCTTTAATCTGCTTCCCTTTTTGGCAGGCATCACACAGTCCATCCTTTAAAAACTCCACTAGAGGAATGCCTCTAACCAGTCCTTTCTTTACTAGCTCATATATGGTCTTGAAGTTTAAATGGGATAGCTTCTTGTGCCATAGCCAACTTTCATCCTGACTTGCTTTACTGAGAAGACAAGTAACAGATTCTGCATTAGATGAGTTGAAATCAGTTAGGTACACATTTCCTTTTCTCACACCAGTGAGAACCACTTTGTTGCTTCTTTTATTAGTCACAACACAGGCTTCTGAGTTGAAGGTTACTGAGTTGCCTTTATCACAAAGCTGGCTGATACTCAACAAATTGTGTTTGAGACCATCCACTAAGGTAACCTCCTCAATGATGACATTGTCCTTTGAAATCAAGCCATATCCTACAGTATAACCCTTGCTGTCATCTCCAAAAGTAATACTTGGACCAGCTCTCTCCTTAAACTCTGTGAGCAGGGTAGAATCACCAGTCATGTGTCTTGAACAACCACTATCCAAGTACCAAAGATTCTTTATGTTTCCCTGCACACATCAAAATCAAATCAAGTTGATTTTGGTACCCAAGTTTCCTTGGGTCCTGCCTTGTTAGCTTTATTTTTCTGTTTCTTGGGCTTTATCTCATTTGACTTGGGGATATCAGATTCATCCTTGGTCATTTGAGTTGGGCCTTTGAAACCATTCATTGCAACAGAATTATCATGCATATTATAATCAACAGGGAATGGCATGCTATTAGTAAACATGTTATTCCAGCATGGCATGCTAAATGGCATTTTTGGCATACTAAATGCAGCATAATAAGGATTAGGTGCAAATGGCATGTTAGCAAAGTTTGCATTCATATTATGTGTAGACATAGCATTAATAGGCATGGGAGGCATGGCATTCATGTTAGGAAATTGAGGTGGCACGGACATGGAAGTAGGCATGGCAGATTTGCAATTAACAGACAAATGATTTACACTACCACACTTGACACAGATTTTTCTAGGAGCAAATTTATCAGGTGTATAGTTATTGTGTTTGTTAATCCCTACTTTACTATTTCTATTGTTTTTCTTTTTAGTCTCTGTTTTTACCTCAATCTTTTCAAGTCTGTCACTTAACTGTTTGACAGTCATGTGACCAACATTAGCCTTTTTCCCTTTCTTAACTTGACTCGATTCTCCTGAAACAAAGTTCTTGGAAACAGACCCATACTTCTCATTCAGCTTAACAAGTTTGGCTTTACTTATAGGCTTGCTCACAGCCGACGGATGAGGATTTTCATCATTTGACGGATAACCCTTTTTGTTATCCGACGGATGATCCTCATCAGCCGTCGAGTCTGCATCTGTTAGCACTCCATCTACCAAATTTGGTTCTAGTTTCTCTTTGTTCTTTTTCCAGGCTGCATCACAGAAAGACTCAATTCCTTGAACTTTGGTGATTTGAGCATGGACATCCCTGGATGTTTTCTATGCCTTAATCACCTCTTGTTCACGCTCGAGCTGCTTCTTTAAGATTTCTTCTTTCTTCAAGGACTCAATTAATTCCTCCTTGGAAATCTTACACTCAATTCTTAACTTTTCAAAATCAATGAACTGAGACTCAAGCACATTATTTCTCTCACTCAAAAACAAATTATTTTCTTTGATTTTAGCATTTTCTTTAGTAAGAGACTTAAGTGTAACACGCAAATGATATAACTCTGTAGACATGTCATTTATGGCATCATTACACTCAGCTTTAAATAAATGTGCAAGGTTTGTAGTAATTACTTGATTACTTAAAGAACTTGTTTATGTCTCTTCAGACTTGGCCATTAGGGCTAGATTAACATAGCTGACATCTTCATCTTCATCCAGACCATCTGCTACCCAGTTATTTTCTTGTGTTATGAAGGCCCTTTCCTTTTGTTTGAGCAGTTCAAAGAATTTTTGCTTATAATCCACAGGCTCAAACTTTTTCTTACTGGAATATGACTTTCTACACTCGCTGGAAAAATGCCCTGCTAAGCCACATTTGAAACATTTGAATTTTGATTTATCCACCATGTTTCTATTTGGCTTGGCTGCTCCAAAGTTCTTCTTGAACTTGAGCTTGGCAAATCTCCTGGAAAGAAATGCTAGGTGTTCATCAATGTCCTCCATGTCATCTTGGCTCAAAAAATCTTCATTCTCAGCTACAAGCCCCTTGCCCTTGCTTTCACAGACCCTTGAAGTTGACTCAACAGCTTCCATCTTCACTTCCTTCTCTTTTTCCAACTCAGCAACTAGTGCAATGAATCCTCCTTTCTTCTTTCCTCTCTCCATCCTATCATCTTGCTCTATTTCAAGCTCATAAGTTTTTAGGATGCCATACAGTCTCTCCAAAGTAAACTCCTTATAATCTTGTGAGTTTCTTAGTGAAACTGTCATTGGTTTCCATTCCTTTGGAAGAGATCTAAGGAATTTCAGATTGGAGTCTTTTGTCTGATAGACCCTTCCATGCAACTTTAGAGCATTTAGTAGTTTTTGAAAACTACTAAAAATGTCAGTGAGAGACTCACTTTCTTCATTATGAAAATGCTCATATTGCTGAATCAAGAGCTGCATCTTGTTTTCTCTAACTTGCTCAGTGCCATCACAGATGATCTATATTGTATCCCAAATATCCTTGGCAGTTTTGCAGTTGATAATGTTGTCAAACATATCTCCATCAACTCCATTAAACAGGATATTCATGGCCTTTTTATCCTTCCTGACTTGTTCAATGTCAGGATCAGACCATTCATGCCTTGGCTTGGGGACTGATGGCTCGTTTTCTGTTGCAGCTCTCATTGGAATATGAGGGCCTCTTTCTATGCAGTCAACATAGGCCTCATCTTGAGAAAGCAAATGAAGATGCATCTTTACCTTCCAATGATGGTAATTATCTTTATCCAGAAAAGGGATCTTGACTCCAACATCCTTCTTGTTTGTTAGGTCCCAATGTGTTTGTAGAAGGGGGGGTTGAATACAAACAGTACCAAATAATCGAATAAATGCGGAATAAAAAAATGTGAAACAAAATTCAAGTTAAATAAAAAATATTATTAAACTTGAAAGGTGTTACAACAACTGTATCGATACAAGGTATTAATCTCAAATCAATTATCACAAATCTAGAATAAATTCGACATGAACTTTTTCTATTTTTGCAATAATTAGAATCAAATGCTAAACGCGATTTGAGATTAAGTTCTAGGGATTTTGATCCGCTAGATTGTTACACAAGAACAAGATAAAGATTTCTAGTTGATTGGATTTAACTTTGCAATCTAGAAATTGATCTTTGAAATAAGCAGATGAAAAATGAAATATTTTCTGTGGTTGCTGTGTTCTTGTTTTGTTTGTTGGATGATTGAGTTGTAGTTAACTGCTGCTTGTCTGCTTCTTTTTAATCAACAGCCGAATAGAATTGAATTGGCATGACAATCCTATAGCTGGCAAGACTTTCGGTAGGACAATGTTTAGAGCTAGCAAGACAAACAAAATAAACTAGCAAGACTTTCGGTATGACTATTGATTGTCATACCGATTGTCATATTAATTCAAATGAATTGTCTTGCTGAATTAATAAGTGATTTTAATCTAAATAATAATTCTATCAAGACATTCAACTGAATTAGCATGACTTTCGGTATGACTATCAATTGTCATACCGATTGTCATACTAGTACAATCAGTTGTCTTTTTAGAATTAAAACAGATTTTAACCAAATAAAAATTCTGAAAACCTTAATATTAATTATGAATTAATTAATCAATTAATTCAATTAATCAATAAATTAATCTTTGCAGATATAATTTATTTTCTTAATTAAATTATATGACTTAATTAATTAATAGAGAATTAATACTAACCCTGAGCAACATCCATTCTTCTGACAATCTTCTGAAAATCACTGAGAATTATGAATCAATTCCACCACTTCAATGTTGACACTCGATGTACTGTCTGGTTCATGAGTGACTAACTTCCGTGACGTTTCTTCATGTCTTGACTTTGACACTTTGATTTTCTTCAGATTAAATCCTTGTAATTAATGATACTCTGACGAGATCTCTGTCACTTGATTAAATCCACGATCTTGATTTATATCACTGAGGCATGATCAACTTCTTGAACTTCTTCCAGTGAATTAACTCCTCAAGTCTGTAGATGAACCTTGTTTCTGAATCCTTTGACAGATATTACTTTGTGAGATCTCTCTGACGGTCGATCCACTATTTACTTATTACATTCTTATTTGAGTTGAGTTGAATCCTCGAATATACAAATAGGCTATGACATATGACTTACAATCTCCCCCTATTTGTTTGTTAGACAATAACACATAAATACCTAGAGGATAACTCAACTAACAAATAAGAAAAAGATATAAACATACATGCAAAGTAAATAGTAGAAAAGTTCTGGACTAGATTTAACATTTTCCAGATTCCAACTGGATGTTCCTCTAGACTGAACATATCTTCAAGTAGTTCCATCTTCATTTGTACAACCACATTTCCTGTTGAGAAGCCCATATCTCTTGCTTCTCCCCCTATGAGAATCAACTGATTAAAGAAGATCACCTTCATTTTACCACCTCTCCCGTACAATAGGATCCGCAGATAAAAACCAATGGTACTCCCCTAACTGCTTCTTCCCTTACTAGGAAATCACCTTGTGTTTACCACCTCTCCCGTACAATAGGAGCCGTAGTTAGAAACAACAATGGTGTGGTGTAGTGTACATTTTTAGGATCTTTTTCTTCCTCCCTGCTATTTCTCCCCCTTAGTTATCTCCCCCTTAAAGAAGGAATGTATGCCGTCGTCTGAAGGAGTTCTCATATTTCACTTGGTTGGAAAAGAAATAACAAGTAGTTTCTCTTTCTACCTCACTATGAGTGTGTGATTCTGTTTAGTGTACCTCACATGTGTTTCACTCTTCTCTCCACTCGTGTTTACACTCTTTCTCACAAGTGTATCACTCCTCTCATAGCTCCATATTCCAGCTGTACCTGCAAGGAAAATCACCTTAGCCATCCTTAAGGAGGTCACAGGTGGTGCAATGGGAGTTCGCAAATCCCCATCCTTGTTAAACTCGTCAGATGAATCTGAGTCATAATCTACAAGTTGCTAGTTTCCCTTTTAGGGTTCCAGATTTGAATTCTGGGAAGGTAAACAATGATCCAACGAATTTAGCATAAAGATCAAAGTTCCCTTCTAATGTCTGTGAAGACATTTCCTTGTGACTCATCAGGTAATATATGAATCATTGTCAACAAGTTGCCGATCTGTGCCTATGTCAGATCCACTATCCGCAGATGCATCCAGGGGATTTAAGCCTGGGGAGGTAGACACTAACCACTGACATATGGCTTTTGGATCAGTATCCTCTCCTAACACCTGTAAAGGCAATTGGTCCACTAACGAACCTTGAACAATCGAATCTGACCTTAAAATGGTCGAAACTTTTGTTTCCGTCAACTCATCCTTTGTGTGTGTAACCTCTCCTTGTGCATCAAGAATTGTTTATGTTTGAAGTGGTGACACTACATCGGATACCTTGGCCAACAGGCAAAATTCAATAGACTCACCCTGTTGAGAGAATGAATCTAGTAACTGTTTTTGTGCCTTTTCAGCCATTACATCTTTTTGAGAAGATGTATGGGGGCTAGCAGTTGTCTCGGTTTAAATACTACTCATCTATGTAGGAGACAGAGCTACTGGGTTGACTACAGAACCTTCATTATGTGGTGCACTAAGGCACTATCTCCCTCACGCTCATTGATACTACATTTAGTGGTAAGAGAGTGTTGGTTGGTTGTGTTTTTGTGTTTGTCTTTACAGTCTGGGATAGACGTTGTGGGTTTTCAACCTCATGACTGTCAATGAAAGAAAGTCAATGGAGACTGAACCTGTAACACAGAATATATGGTAATAGAGAGAAAATGATTTACAATAGTGATTTCAAAAGATTTTACATGAAATAAGAAATCACTAATGTAGAAAGAAGTTTAATTTTTGTTTTTCAAAATGAATGAGTTTTTGATAAAACATTGATCACTTAGGGTAAAGTCTAAGTAATTCTCATTCATGTCAAAAGCTTACAAATATCTGCAACATAATGTTAACAACATATCATTGACCGATACTTGTCAAGTACTTTAGATACTAATTGTTATGTTGCATAAGCAATATACCACTGCACATATAAAACAATATGATTGTGCTTAGTGATAAGATAGTTATTAATATGACGACTCTACTTATTCATATAAAATTATAACTTCTGTTAGAGTGCCATACCATGTCCTTGACGATTGCTTGAGCAGTATACTAGTTCATACCAACCTGAAGTGAGATTGTGAAGAAGAAATTGCATAGTCCAATAGATCTGCAGCTGCAAAGTCCATGAACTGTGGTGCATTGACTTCCTCTTTTGACTTACCAACCAGGAGTACACTTGTACACATCTTACTAGAGTACAATTCCAAGTGTAATGTGCAGCAGGTGTCTGATATGTCGTAATATTCTCAAGTCTCGTCACTGGTGCTATATGTTAGATACTGCTTCCTGATAATAACCTAGCACAATATACAAAATTACAATGATAACATTCCCAGCTTGCAAACAGCCATATCCCTCAGATAAACCTTTGCTGTTATCTCCAAAGGTAATCAGGGGGCCAGCTTTCTCAATCCACATTTGATAGCAGGGCTCTATCTCCGGTCATATGTCTTGATGATCCATTGTCAAGAATCCACACTTCCGGTTTCACCTGTTTTAATGCCCTACAACACAAATGGATTAACCCTTCTTCGGAACCCAAACTTGGTTGGGCCCGGCATACTTGTAGAACTGTCCTTTGTCAGGCAAAACAACATTTTTAATCTTAATTGTCTCAACTTTCTCAATGACTGAACATTTGACCTTGTAAACAGCCTTAACAAATTTCTGTTTAAGCTTAGGCACAAATGTCTCCTTTCTAGCCTTAGAAGGACTGGCAGTCTTAGACCTATCATGCTTCTTGTTATTCACATGCTGACGAGGAGTAGTCTTATCATTAGACACATGCTTACCATTAAAATAAGCATACATCATATTAAAAGCACAAGACATACAATTAGCAACACCACATGCTTTATGAGAGTGATTAACAGCAGGTAATTTATGCATGGTAGACATGGCATTATTGTTATCCAACTCATGTGTGTCTGAGTTAGTCTCAGTTGTTTTCACAACTTTGACTGGAACTTTCGACTCACTTGACTTGGAAACAATCTTCTCATAAGCATGATCCTCAGCACGTATTTCTTCTTGAATAACAGAAGAGGTCGCATCAAATGGTTCAGCAATTGATGCTTTATAGAGGGGTTCATCAACACCCTTAAGCACATGTGGTACTTCCCTCCCTTTAGCACAGACATGAGGAGGGGAGTTTATGCCTAATTCTCCAATAGCAGCATTGTAATCATATCCTATTCCAGATGTTTGATTAACAGCTTGCTTACTGTAGAACTCTTCAGCCTTCGAACAAGAATTGAAGTAGGCTCTAACCTTAGTCTCAAGACCGGTGATCTTGTCTTTGAGAATAGTTTCAAGTTTTCTATAACAGTCAACTCTATTCTCTAGAAAAGATACCTGTTCTTTTAATTTGTCTTGATTAATATGCACAAGTCTTAATTCATTGACCTCTTTCTCAAGGTCTGTGATCTTTAAACTTAACAGTTCATTATCACGACGTACACAATCTAAGTTACCTCTTAGATGATAAACCATTTCAGCATCAGAAAGTTTTACCTCTATTCTTGACGATGAAGCTTTTCCATCAATAGCCATAAGAGCAAGATTTCCTTCATCTTCATCTTCACTGTCAGTATCATCCCATCTTCTTCCCTTTGCCAGATAAGCCCTTTCAGAGTTCATTCTTACTTGCTTTGGCTTCCTACATTCTGTGGCAAAGTGTCCCAACTCATTGCAGTTATAGCATCTAATGGTGCCCCGATCAACCATCCCTGTTTGGTATCCACCACTGCTGGTGTTAGAGGATGAAGATCCACCTTTCTGGAATTTGTTGTAGTTGGACTTGTACTTAAGCTTGGGATTCCTCCTGAATCTGACATTGGAGAATCTCTTGACAATTTGGGCCATTGACTCATCTTCTAATTGCTCCAGCTCTTCCAAGGAATAAAAATCATCACTAGATTGATTTGTAGTAGGAGGATCATATTCTGCTACTATCACATTTTCCTCAGCCTTGGAGAACTGTACCATTCTCTCCGACTGTTGAGATTGTTGTTGTTGTTGACCTTCAGCTACAAGAGCAGTAGATGTGCTGACCATTCTATCTTTCCCGTAGACTTCCTTTTGCTGAATCTGCTCCAACTCATAGGTTTTCAACACACCATAGAGTCTATCCAAAGAAATCTCACTCAGATCTCTAGCTTCTCTAATGGCAGTGATTCTATGTTCAAGATGAGTTGGCAGTGTTAAAAGGAACTTTTTGTTGACCTCCCTGATTGAATAATACTTTCCATTGATGTTCAGGTTGTTGATCAACGCATTGTACCTCTCAAACACTTCAGTAATTCCTTCTCCTGGATTTGATTTGAAGTGTTCATATTCAGAGGTTAGGAACTTGTTCTCCCTAACTTCCTCTATGCCTTCATTAATTACCTCAATAGTTTCCCACATGTGTTTAGAATTTTTACAGTTCATCACATGTCTGTTCATCAAGGGATCAAGGGAATCAATTAATATTAATTGAAGGCTGGCATCCAAGGAGGCTTCTTCCTTCTCAGCAGGAGTAAAATCTTCGGGCTCTTTTGGATAGGTTCTAGCTTTAGTAGTCATCATACCATCTATTATTACCTCCGGTTCAATAACCATCGGAGTTTTTATACCCTTCTTTAACAAGTTTGAATATTTGGGATTTGCAACTTGTAAAAATAATAGCATCTTCTTCTTCCACATGATATAATTCTTTATCAAATTGTGGAATATTAACGGTTCCAACTTTGTGTGAAGTCATTATGAATTTTTGAATAAATAAAAATTCAAGGAGTTGAAAAATCACAAAAGTCTAGGATCTTGATTTGTTCGTTAATCAGGAGGCTCTGATACCAATTGTTAGGTCCCAATGTGTTTGTAGAAGGGGGGGTTGAATACAAACAGTACCAAATAATCGAATAAATGCGGAATAAAAAAATGTGAAACAAAATTCAAGTTAAATAAAAAATATTATTAAACTTGAAAGGTGTTACAACAACTGTATCGATTACAAGGTATTAATCTCAAATCAATTATCACAAATCTAGAATAAATTCGACATGAACTTTTTCTATTTTTGCAATAATTAGAATCAAATGCTAAACGCGATTTGAGATTAAGTTCTAGGGATTTTGATCCGCTAGATTGTTACACAAGAACAAGATAAAGATTTCTAGTTGATTGGATTTAACTTTGCAATCTAGAAATTGATCTTTGAAATAAGCAGATGAAAAATGAAATATTTTCTGTGGTTTCTGTGTTCTTGTTTTGTTTGTTGGATGATTGAGTTGTAGTTAACTGCTGCTTGTCTGCTTCTTTTTAATCAACAGCCGAATAGAATTGAATTGGCATGACAATCCTATAGCTGGCAAGACTTTCGGTAGGACAATGTTTAGAGCTAGCAAGACAATCAAAATAAACTAGCAAGACTTTCGGTATGACTATTGATTGTCATACCGATTGTCATATTAATTCAAATGAATTGTCTTGCTGAATTAATAAGTGATTTTAATCTAAATAATAATTCTATCAAGACACTCAACTGAATTAGCATGACTTTCGGTATGACTATCAATTGTCATACCGATTGTCATACTAGTACAATCAGTTGTCTTTTTAGAATTAAAACAGATTTTAACCAAATAAAAATTCTGAAAACCTTAATATTAATTATGAATTAATTAATCAATTAATTCAATTAATCAATAAATTAATCTTTGCAGATATAATTTATTTTCTTAATTAAATTATATGACTTAATTAATTAATAGAGAATTAATACTAACCCTGAGCAACATCCATTCTTCTGACAATCTTCTGAAAATCACTGAGAATTATGAATCAATTCCACCACTTCAATGTTGACACTCGATGTACTGTCTGGTTCATGAGTGACTAACTTCCGTGACGTTTCTTCATGTCTTGACTTTGACACTTTGATTTTCTTCAGATTAAATCCTTGTAATTAATGATACTCTGACGAGATCTCTGTCACTTGATTAAATCCACGATCTTGATTTATATCACTGAGGCATGATCAACTTCTTGAACTTCTTCCAGTGAATTAACTCCTCAAGTCTGTAGATGAACCTTGTTTCTGAATCCTTTGACAGATATTACTTTGCGAGATCTCTCTGACGGTCGATCCACTATTTACTTATTACATTCTTATTTGAGTTGAGTTGAATCCTCGAATATACAAATAGGCTATGACATATGACTTACATTGTTCATCTTACTGTATTGTTTTGATCTTTAAACTCTTTGTAAGTTAAGAGCTTGCTCTGATACCAATTGTTAGTCCCTTAACAATATGACAAGAATTACAGAAGGGGGGTTGAATGGAATTCTTGAAACTTTTTCTCTAAATAAAAATGTTCTAACTCGAATCTCTATATAAGTGTGAATTGATTAGCACAATGCGGAATAGTTAATTAAATGAATCAAAACACAAGTAATTAAAAACAAGAGTCTTTAAAAAGTTTCTGGTGGATTTGAATGATTCCACCAGAGATATATAATATATATAGAGAGAACTCTGTGTGCAAAATGCTCACAGCTGCTTACAAAAATTGAACAACTAAGAGTACAGAGAAATGCTAAAAATTTTGCTTTCAAATGTTTCTCTGCTTATATCTTAGATTCGATTATTTCCTAGTTGATACTTCTTGGTTTATATATATCACCAAGATTACAAAGTAATGAGACATGATAATAAAACAAAAATTATCTAGTCTATTATAATGCTACTTCATTACTCTATTCCAGCATCTTTGAAAATCTTCATAATAGCATGGAAATGGCAATGCTTCTTTGTTCTCGAAAACCCAGTTGAATAGGCTACCACATTCCATTTACATCCACTCGACGCATGTGATTGTGTTGTCACTGTCAACAGATATTTGAATTCTTTATCCGTCGGGTTCATGATCATCCGTCGAGATATTGATCATCCGTCGGGTTGTTGATCATCCGTCGAATTCATTGATTGTTCATCCGTCGGGTAGCAATCAGGCACTTGACTTCATTTCACTTATGCAGAATTACAAGACATCATCTATGTACAATTAATCAACCTATTCTGCATATCTAACTAAAGTCATCATGACTTAAGTACTACTACAGATTCTAAACAATGTGTATGCAGAAATGTGCTACAGACTTATTGTTACATAAGCTACTCACTCGATGGATAATAAGTCATCATCCGTCGGGACTATATTGAGTCATTCGTCGGGACTATAAACCTTATCCGTCGAGTGCTACATAAATTCACTAAGTAAAATCTACCAAGGTGTTTTGTTCATAAAATCATCAAGTACATAACATATACACAACATCAGTCCACAAACACGTCAGTCTTAATGCATTATTATTGTCCCTTAATAATAATACTTGACTATGGACCTTTAGAAATATTGATACTATTCTCATAATCTCATTTTTAAGTTAGGTACTTAGAGATATAGAATTTCATCTCATATTATTCCAAGGACATTTATTGATCTAACATTTATATCACAGTAAATTAAGAATTAATAAATTATAAATGGAATAATCGATTGAATATAAACATTAATAATCCAAATGTCTTAAACTAAAACATCATAGTGTTGTCTCTAGGGCATAAACACTAACAAGTATTCATAATCCAACAGACACATTTGATCCTTTTTCTTTACATCTTTCTCACCATATAATTGACACTACGAATCAAGCTATTGTTGCTTATTCTCATCATGCATTTGAACCGAGGTTTTATCATCAAGTAATTAAGGATCTGAAATGGATTCAAGCCATTAATATTGAACTTTCAACTCTAGAGGCTAATTAAACCTGGACCCTCATGCCTTTACCTCCTGGAAAAAAGTGTGTTGGTTGTAAATGGTTTTTTAAGATTAAATATTTTTTAAATGGTGATATTAATAAGTATAAGGATCGATTGATCGCCAATGGTTTCACAGAATCAGCTGGTATTAATTACCATGACATTTTTGCACCTGTTGTAAAGTTAGTCACAGTTAGATGTTTACTTGCTATAGTTGTTCTAAAGGTTGGTTTATTGAGAACTTGATGTCAATAATGCATTTTTTCGTGGTGATTTGGAGGAGGATGTGTATATGGATCTTCCCTTAGGGTATCCTGCACCTGATTCCATCTCTAATTGGGTTTGTAAACTCAATAGATCTCTATATGATTTGAAAGAAGTCTCACGATAATGGTTTGCCAAACTAGCTTCTTTTCTTATTGCTACAGGGTATAAATAGTCTTTGTTAGATCATTCTTTATTTACCTTGAGTTCTAGGTCATCATTCACAGCCATCTTTCATAGTCTATATTGATGATTTTCTTGTTTCCGGAAATGTTTTTCCAGTCATTCAGCATTTAAAAAATACATTGAACAACAAGTTTAGTATTAAAGATCTTGGTCCTATTAAATACTATATTGCATTGGAAGTTAATAGGAATAGTACTGGTCTTCATCTCAGTAAGCACAAGTTTATCATGGATTTACTCCAATCTGTGAATATGCAAGACTACAAACCTTTATCCGTCCCAGTTGATCCCTGTATCAAGTTGTATGATGATGAAACTTCTGGTCCTTTGTTATCAAATCCATCCTCCTACAGAGCATTGGTGGGTAAACTTATTTGTCTTACCTCTACTCGACCAGATATATCATTTGATGTTCAATTCCTTAGTTAGTTTTTTACATGCTCCACAATTTGCTCATATGGAAGCTATTAAAGGGGTCTTGAGATACTTGAAGTTAACTTCTCAGCATGGTCTGTTCTTCCCTGCCACTAATTCTGTTCAACTACAAGGTTTTAGTGATAGTGACTGGGGTGGCAATCCTGTTGACATGCGATCTGTCAGTGGTTATTATTTTACACTTGGATCTGTTGTCATTTCTTGGAGGTCTAAGAAACAATCTTTAACATCTAAAAGTTATGCTAAAGCTGAATATAGAGCTTTAGTTGATGCTTCTTGTGAACTCATGTGGTTACAAAATCTGTTATCTGATTTACAGTTGTCTATTACTGATCCAGTCACTTTATTTTGTGACAACAAGATAGCAATCGATCTTGCATCCAATCCTATTTATCATGCCTGTACAAAACATATAAATTTGATTATCATTTTATTAAGGAAAATATTGTTGTTGGTCTTCTTTCAGATTGCCAAATTGCCTCTAAAGACAACATTTTTGACATTCTTACTAAAGGTTTGGGAAAAGCTCCACATTGGTCATGTTGTAACAAACTGTGACTCTCTTTCTTCTTGTCATTCTCTATTTGTGTGGGGGGGTAATCTTACCAATGCTTCTCTTCATTGTGTCACCACTGTAATGCCTGTTGTTCGAAGAGGGGCTAATGAAATAACTAAACTAGTTTTAGCAAATGACATAGCCCATATCAGTTATAAGTCAATATTACCTTTTAGTCAAACATGAAATTTCATT
Organism: Apium graveolens; assembly: GCF_009905375.1. Classification (NCBI taxonomy): domain Eukaryota; kingdom Viridiplantae; phylum Streptophyta; class Magnoliopsida; order Apiales; family Apiaceae; genus Apium; species Apium graveolens. The sequence continues at coordinate 28,416,225 of NC_133647.1, forward strand.
TGTAACTAATTATGTTACATAAAATGATAGTTGTAGGAACTCGTGTAATAGTATTAATTGACATCCGGTGTATTTTTTCTGATTAAGAAAATTAATAATATCATTTCTTCAAGATGAATGTGCCTTTATTCTTAATAGGTATACATTTATACATATGCTAACATATTGTTTAGATCGTTATTAGTACATACTTATTAATTTTATAGAGAATCAATGAAGTCTTTAGCACTGCACATGAATTGAAAATCAATATTGGTCTTAGGTTGGCTAAGAAATTACTGTATCTAGGGTATGCAACCAAATTAATGGATCAACTCTCCAATTAAGCTTCCCCGGACATGTTCATCTTAGTTGGGGCTTTTCTTGTTTGAAAAAATAGAATTATAAGCATAAATGAAATTAAGCCTTTCATTTTCGTGTATAATATTATCTTATTTACAATAAAATTCATGTACTAGTGTCTAATTACCAGGTAGTCACACACGATATGATCATCATCATTTCAGAGAAAGGGGCGTTGTTAAATGTATAAACAAATCGCGCATGTTGTGAATCGGTAATTAGCAATCGAGGTTTTATTGAAGTGTCAATTAAAAAATTAACGATATAATATTAATATTATGGAAATATTTAATACATCAGTTTTGTTTGAAATAAAACTTACTACTCAAGAGAATTGAATTTTAAAAAGAATTGATAATTTTACATAAAGAAATAAATTGAAACTACTTGTAAGGTATAATATATAATTTAAGATTAAAATCTTTTAGAACACATGTGTAATGAATACAAAATATTAACAAATCTGGGCGGTGCACATAATAATATTTTATGTTAGTAATATTTTGTTGAGGAAAATAATAAATTGTTTTAAACTGAAACATGTTATTGTTAATGTTGATATGAAACGGTATTTAAAAAAATTAATGGCATACAAACAAAAGAAATAGAATGATAGAAGTATTAGGCCATGGGAATGTTTGATGGCGGATGTCATATAATGCATATAGTAAAGGATGATCATCGAGAAAAGGTTCGGGAAACTTTAAGGTTAGTAGATGAAGAGAATTATGATGAAATAATCGATTTTTTTGATGATTACCCAAAATTAGAGGTTTCGGCCAAAAGAATTAGGACTAGTGTTAAGGACCTAGATTCCTTATAAAAAATTGTCAAAAATTTGTTAGATCCTGATTTACGCACAAACCCTAAAAGGTTTGCTAGGACTATTTTAATGTTTTCCAATTTTATTGCCAAAACCCTAATAATTAAGAAAATATGAAACCACATTCGAACTAATTCTTTCTTAGGCGAAAACCAAAAGGATGTTATCACCCCTCTAAATCTTATACGCCGTCAACATGTGTGGACCACTCTTTGTATTTTTCTCCAGCAATGTGCACTTGATATCGATGAATTTAAAATTTTTCAAGATCTTAAAGGTAATGATGAAAAAGTTAAGGTTGCAATTACTATTTCAATATTAAATCGTGCTTACGGTATGCACAAAAAGTATGGAGACCGTTATTTAAGAGGTCAGACAAAAGATGACCTTGTTCTATCACTAGATGAGAGGGTTATCAATTTTGTTTAATATAAAACTTGCTACTAAAAAGAATTGAATTTTAAGAAGGATCCATTTTTTTACTTAAAGAAATAAATTGAAACTACTTGTAAGTTGTAATATAGAATTTAAAATCAAAATCTTTTAGAACACATGCTTGATGAATAAAAAATATTAACAAATCCGGGCACTGCACATAATAATATTTTTTGTTAGTAATACTTTGTTAATGAAGATAATCAATTATTTTAAATAGGAATATGTTATTGTTAATGTTGATATTAAACAGTATTTAAAATGAAAAAACTAATGGCATAACAACAAAAAAAACAGAACTATAGGAGTATTTTGTTAAGATAATATGAAGGAAGTATTATTACGGCGGTTATAATTAGTATTTTGTTTTTTGACAGGGCAATTACAGTTAGTACTCAAAGAAAACTACATTTATAATTTTTTTTTAGAAATGATGATGCTGAAGTAAACAAGCTAAGTAAAAGTAATTTACCAAATTACCTTTTACTTGATGTGGACGGCTGCTAGGAGGCTACTAGTACTAGTAGGTTTTAAGAGGAGAACAAAATACAACACAATAGAGAGATGGTTTAGGCAAAAAAGGATTAACATTTGACAAGAGAGAAAATGAGTAAGGAGAATATTAATAGTTTACGGGCCGGTCCTGATGATAGTAATGACGATGAGGGTAATGAATTTATGGTGGATCAATGTAATGAAAACATTTTTTTATATTTTGGAACCAGAAAAATATTTGAGACCTAAATTGTTTTTTACTCTAAAAATATTGATGAGGATACTAGTCGTTCGAGATCTCGTTCTGTGTCTCCGACTCCAACTCCAAATCATGAATATTTTTGCAATATGTTCTTCATATATGTTAGTTAGTTAGTTTAAATCTTCATGTTTGTAAATGAAAATTAGAGTTGGACTTTTGTTGGATATGGTAATTAGGAATATCGAGCTGTAACGTTGGTTTTAGTTTAGTCGCAGAGGTTCAAATACAAGATTTTAAGGTCAACAAATTAATATAACTGAGTAATCACAATGCATCTTAATTACAAGAAAATTCATGTACTGGTGTCTAATTACCAAGTAGTCACACATGATATGATTATCATCATTTTAGAGAAATGGACAATGTTAAATGCATAAATAAATTGTACATGTTGTGAATCAATAATTAGAAATCAAGATTTTATCGAGGTGACCACTCAAAAATGGAGATATATGTTTTTATGTCATGGAAATATTTAATACAACAATTTTGTTTAAAATCAGACTTACTACTTGAAAGAATTAAATTTTAAAAAGGATCGATAATTTTACATAAAGAAATAAATTGAAACTACTCGTAAGTTGTAATATCTATACTATATTATAATAACCGGAATGGGGGATAATTTGGTTCAACGGTTATTCTCTATTTTTTAATTTTAAGAAAAGCAAAAAAAACTTAAAAACAATGACAACAAAAAAGCTAAAAACAACAAAAAGCAACAGTACATTCCTAGCCATACACTAACACAGTAACGCGGGAACAAAACCTCCACTGCTACAATCACTTCCACAGTTAATTCCACACGCTTCTTCTCAAACAAACCCTTTCTTCTGACAAACCAGCAGGGGGAAAAGCTACTCAAGAGAATTGAGCCACCCCCACGGAGTTTGTCGCAGGTAAATTCACCATAGTTCATGTTCTTCCACTTTACCATAGTTCTTCAGGTTTGTGTTTCTTGTGACTTCTTGTGCTCTTCCGTTATTTGTTTTATGTAATTTTTTACCATATTTGCTTTGTTTTTACTAATTATTTAATTGCTCTTCCGGTATTTGTTTTGTGGTCTTTTCAGGTACTAATTGCTTTGTGCTAAAATCTGTTATATCTTATACCTGTTATATCTTAGATGCTTTTATACTATTTGATAGTTAGCTAGACCAAATAAAATACTTCGATTAAAGTAAGTCAATTTTATAAACTAACAAAGCTTCAGTATTCAGAAAAGCAGAGCAAATTCTCACAATCTCGCAGTAGTCCAGCAACAACTTACTTGATGTTAACACCTCTGTTGTAAATGTAACGTGTGACATTGCGCTGGACCCATTAATTAGCTCGATTGTAAGTGTTCATAGCAACAAGCTGATCATTAGGAATTGCAACCATATCTTCGATATCTGAACCAGTAAGCGCATTCATCATAGTATCATTTGCATCAAAGAGCTTCACTTTCTTGATTCCATTATCTTTCAACATCCTGACAACTTTTGCTGGTAATTGGTGACTAGCCATAGTACCTTAGTTGACACCTATACTTTTAACCATATTTAAGAATTAAAATATTTTATTAACCAAGTGAGCTATTCAGTTAGGAAGATTTCAATATCTAAGTTTCCCTTTTTGGTTAAATGTGCTAAATGTACTGCCTAGACTTTTTCTACTGAAAAGTCTTGGATAATTTTCATAGTTTCTAGCCTAAACCCGAATCACACATCACTGTGTTTGATAAATCAACTTTTCTATTATAAGACACGCATAAATAATACAACTACAATATCCTAGCAGACTTTCACAAGGACTCTCTAATTCAGTTGCAAATCTCTCTAGACCTAGACTCCACCGCTCGAGACTCTGCACAACTCTTGCATACACCCGCAAATTCCTGCACTTCTTTAAGTGACCTATGTCGCAAATCTGGCATAATTATACCTAGGTCTTTGGTAATATGTATCGTTGTTATTATACCTAGGTCTTTGGTAATGATTGATGATAAGTTCTTAGTTTTTTATAGTGTTTATGTTATAGATTAAGATGGATAAAGAAATTCTCAGTTTATAGTTTAACATAGGTGTGTGTTTATGATAATTTTTCAATTTGATTAATGAGATTGGCCAAAGTTTGGAATTTCTTTTTAGTATGTGATATGTGTTGTACTATAAGGAAAATGAGAGGTTCATAATATTGTTTCTAAAAATAATGATTTGTGACGAGTTAATACAAAAGCTATAGACTTTGTATGGGTTGGATGAATATAGGGGTTTTAGGGGGTTGGGGTATTTATATATTGATCTGGAAATGATATGAAAATGAATAAAGAGACATAAATATATGAATTTCGAAGAATGACATTGTAATTGCTTCATGCGTAATAGTTACAAAGAAGGCTGAGAATCTTGATGAATTAAATTGATGCTTAAACCAGGTGAACTTGATTGTAAGGTAGTTATTAGTGTTTTTTTTTAGGTTTACATGTTGAATATTATGAATGAGGGTTTATTCAGTTTGGTTGCTTTTTGTTAGTGTTGACTGTTGACGGAGTTGGTGTCATGCTTTGGACCTTGGAGAACGAAATTATGGATCTTGCCAATGTGGTGTTATGAATTAAAAATTTACAGAGCTGTCACTTTGTGTTATCTTAGGTTATATCCTAATTTTAGTTAATTTTAAATATATTAAATAAAAAAACTTTTAAACATAAGTTGTGCGCTAACACTATAGTATTGTATTCTGCTTCAAACAAAAGCTTCTACCTCTTTTTTGTCCAGTCTTCAAAAGTTTGAACACTTCATAGTGATAGCTGGTATATCAATTACTCAAACTCTATTTGTTTTTCTATGTTTGTGTTGAATAATTACCTATTAATTGAGTTATTTTGTATCCCCTGTACAGTTAACTTAAGTTGCAATTTTAAGTTAGTTTGAGATTTTGTTGTGATATTGGTTATAATCGAGTTATTCACTTGATTTAACGAGATATTTCTATAGTTCCATGCCATTCTATGTTCACTCTTAAATTATAAAAAAACATAAGAAATCACGTTAGATGAAGATTAGTAAAACCAATAAAGTTCATTTGATGCAGGTATTATAGTTTCTGTAGATGCATCCTTACTCGGACCTTTTAACAGCAAGTAAATATATATTGCTCCATACCATCCTCTGTTCACTCTTAAATTATAAAAAACATAACAGCTCATATTGGATGAAGATTATTAAAGCCAATAAAGTTCATTTGATGCAGGTATTATAGTTTCTGTAGATGCAGCCTTACTCGGACCTTTTAACAGCAGGTAAATATTTATTCCTCTTTTCATTCTTGCTCCAGTACTCGATTCTCATTTCTTTTGGTCCCCCTCTTTTGTTTATGTATATATTTAGTTTGGATATGAATCATAGTAGTTAATTCACATATGGTTTAATATAAAACTAATTTCCACTTTATTATTTGATCACAAAATTACATGCAAGTCCCTTAAAGTGACATTGCATTGGACTTTCTAATCAACGACGGTCTTACATTTTTAGATAGTCATACTATAACTAATCATTAACAATTTAAATTGTTAATGTTCTTAGTTTCTTGAAAATAGAAATAATTTACTCAAAAAATGCTAATGAATTTGAACTAATGAAAATTAGGAATACAGTCTTTTGCAGAATCCTTGAGAACGTTTTCTTTCTTGAGTTCGCTATATTGGATAGCAATTTCCTTCACATGAATGTTCCTGTTTGATAAATTTCTTGGTTAAAAGCTTAGGATTGAGCTCGCTACTTTAGGATTGTCTACATAAAATTTACTACATACATTTTATCTTTACGAAATAAAGTTGTTACACCTATTATGTTTAGATTGGTTTGGTTTTTTAAAGTCATTAACTATTAAGGACAATTTTGAGTTTCTGATGATTTAATATATTAGGAAAAGTAGTCGTATACCCAGAACTTCATGGTAATTTAACAGCATTGACATCAAGTATGTTGGGGTTGGTTTTTCTAATTGAAATAAGTATGTTCAGCGTTACAATATAGTACTTAGGAGCACACAAAAAGCGAGTAAGTCTTTTCTCAAGTCTATCTTGATTTGTTTCTAGGATGAGAATCAACTACTGTATCAGATATGTTATTTGGTGGAATCTCTTATGTAAACTATAATATTATTCGCCATCCTTGAACCTTCAATGCTTATTTAACCTCTGGTTATTATCTCAAGTGTAGGTTAGATGCCTTTGTAGCAGAATATAAGATTTTCACATATGCGTCTACTTTGTTGTGGTCTAGAAAATCTACCTTTTACTAGGGATACAACCTTCTGAGTTATACTATATTAGGATTTAGGATTTTGTGAAGAAAGCTTTATGAATATCCATGAATCATAGTTATCAACACTTTACTGTGTACAAAAATATCTTGGAGGTGTGTTTATTGCACTTTCACTTAATAAATAAATTCATAACATGATTGAGCATTTTTTGGCCTATTCAGACGTGGTCCTTGCTATAGTAATTTGTGTTTGTGTGTGCTAAGTTGCACTTACTCATGTCCTATAACTTTTTATGCATAAGAACTTATATTCACGTGAATTTAATGTTGCTTTCTATAATAAGCAGAATGTTAAACTGGTGGTAATCATAAGTTAAATCTCATGCTAGAAAAATCAACATCGAAAATGGAAACTAACAAATAACCCTATTATTTGAACTACATTTAGTATTTTTGCTCATAGATATTGTATGACCAAACACTTATAAATTTTACATTTGTACATCTAGGCTCCAGCAATTCCCATACAATTATGTTTATATAAATTTCTCAAATAATTTCTAAAGTTGAGAAGATTTCTATATTTAAAATAAAATTGTTACATATACGGTTTATGTTTCCCATAATAATAATTCTATTTCCCCAAATTATTTTGCATTTTAGTCGGTGCTTTACTTATATTCGGATTGCCTACAATTTTTAAAGTGTATACATTTTTGTTTGTTTGTTTAGTATATATCCGGTATTGTCTCTATGTTATGAGTTGGTATTTTCTTAGTTTTTCCAGATAGTGCGTGCTTGCAGAATATTTTTGCTTCAAATATTTAATTTTAGTTCAAAGTGATAATTACATTTTTAACAAAAATAATAGTCTCTACAATCTATTATATGTTCTCATCGAGTAGCACTTAATAATCAAACTTCCCAATTCCATACTTTTATTAGTTTTCTTTATACTTTGGAACACTCTCCTCACCAACTCCATCCGCTCGGTAACACCAGTTATTCTTTTAATTTCCTCTTTATCCATCTCCCTATATGTATTTGTATTTAATAAATTAAATTATTTCTCCATCTTTTCTTTTATTTAGCATCTCTTAATATCGTCTATTCAAACCAAATGCCTATTATATATATATTTATACTTTTATATTTATTTGTTTCAAGTTAAAATCACGTGTGTTTTTTATTGTATGTAGTAATTAGACTAATGAGTTTGACTTGATTACATGTCGCCATATATCTGATTGCACCGATTGCAACTTCTTTCCAAGCCTTTGGAAAGGTTTGCGCGTTCTCTAGTTTTAGTTCTGCCAAGTCTTTTGTCATATATACATATAATTGATTTTAATAAGTAAATCACAAGAATTTTAAATATTCATTTTAATATCTGTAAGACTCAAAATACTTCTTACAAAAAAAATTAGCTTATTGAGAATGAACCAGTTAATTAGCAGGTTAACAGGTCAAGAAGTTGTTAGCCACTTTATTGCTAATTATGATTTTACATATCATTTGATAAGAATTATAGGTGTGTTTTCTAAACTCTGTTAGCATCTTTTAATTATGAACATGTCATCCAGTGATTTGGTATTCTTATATAATGGGGTAAAGATGGCTAGCTTAAAGGTTTATGAGATATATTAATCGAAAAGATGAAAGCTGGGCCGAGTTGTAATGAAACTCTTTGCAAAAGTTATCCTGAAAATCAATAATAATTTCTTGGCACTCTGCACTTGAGAGAAAAGAAAAGTGGTTTCAGCGAATTACTCGCTTTTATGAATCATACATAGATATGTCATATAATTTTATTTGTTTTAGTTATGATTATTGTATTTTTACATTCGTTCAACTTCAATTTAACATGAAATAGTTTTATTTTTTAGCAAAGGTTATTATACTATATTATAACTAATTTTTAAAATTAAATACAAACCTAACTATAATATATTTTTATACTAAAAATTACTCTCTCCGTCGCTTAATTCTTTATATTTTAGAGGGATAGTTCGGTATGCATTTTAAGACTCATATATAGTATAGTTCCATAAACTAATTTTTTAAAATTATTTTGAATAAAAATTCAATGTTTAAATTTTTATTGAGGAAAAGAAAATTTAAAAAATAAGTTATGGAATTATAATTTATATACGCCTTAAGATGTGTACCGAGCAATGAAAAAGAAATGTAAAGAAAATGAGGGGAACAGAGGTAGTATTATTTATATTAGAATCATATATGATTATTCAAACAAAATTTGAAATATATTAAAATATCAGTCAAGACCTATTATAGAAACTCTGGAGGTCAGTTTAAGTAGTTATGTTCAAATGTTCAAGATATTGAATTAATTATCTATTGTAAGCTTCGTTAATTATACTTAAATTTATATGTCATTCTCATGCTTAGGGTGTCAGCTTAGACGAGGTCGTCAACATTGTTGACAGAAATAAATATGTTCTTAAGTTAGACTATAATGTTAAAATATAGATTTTCATTGAACTCTTACATTGCAACTCTTGAAAAATGTATCATATAGGCTTTTATTTTTACAACAGTCGGGGCTGCTGTATTGAAATTTAGTATTGAAACAAAAGCCAAGCAGCCGGCAGGTACAACCGAATTTTGGATTTTACTCAATTAGGATTCCTACTTCTTTTTGTTTAAATTATTGAAAAGATAGGATATTTTATTCAATTTATAATACCTACATATCTTTAGTTATAAAATATTCCTTTATCTTAGATCCAACGGCTACATAAGCTTTCCATGTATAATCGAATTTGGATTTGTCAGCATAATTTTTAGTTTCTTGGTGAGGAATAAAAAGATCTTGCTATTTTTCATATTAGAGTAAAATAGTATTTTTTCGTGAACTTGCAAAGTCAAACTAAATCAACTTTGACGCCCCCAAAATAATAAATTAATTACTTGCAATATCTTTATTTATAACTCTTCCTAGGATACTATAAATTGCACTTGATTTAGGGACGCATACATATCTATTTTCCTGATTTATGTGCGATTTTACTCATTAATTGGCATCAAGGCATCTATCACTGTAACTTTTAATGTCTATGGTAGGTTTGAGCACTATTTTTTATAAATTCTACTTTATTTCAAAATAAATTTGTTACATTTGATGTCATAGTAAGTAATTTTAGAAAAAGAACACATGTTTTTTATGTAATATTCTTTAGCTCCTATTACGGTTATTGTAATTTTTAAGTAATTTGTTCAAACATAAAAAAAATTAGAGGAATGATCACTTACTTGGTTGAGTATTCTCTCGGAAAGTGTAGCATTAATATAGGACATAGGGGCATAGAAAATGGTTAATAACATTTTTTTAAAAAGTATGCTTGCAGTTTTATAGGATGCGGCTTATAACTAGCGAGTCAGGTTTTAAACTCTAACAACTAGGGCCTTACCAAATTCTGCAATCATAAAACCTGTCTAAATGGTTCTGTGCATCTTATTCATCATTTTTATATTTAAATCGTCCAGGGGTAACAAAGAAAAAAAAATATAAGGTGCACTTCGCGCATCTGAGACTAATCCTTATATCTATATCTACATAATTCCTGATCTTGAAAGTATCAAATTCTTTTTAAATAAATTACAGTGCACAATATATCTATTTTGTTTTATGGTTTATTTTTCTGAACTACCTCCATCATAATTTTAATATCTCATTTGATAAACCTTTTTATGCAATATTTCTTGACTCCTATTATAATTATAATGTTTCAGTAATTTGTGCACATGAAGACAAAGTAGAAGAATAATCACTTGGCTGAGGATTGTCTGGATAAATATATAATCATAAATATGAGCACAAAAAATGGTTTCTACCATTTTTTGAAAAGTATGCTTGCACTTGCCTGTGGCTATAACTAGCGAATCAATTAGAGGTTTTAGACTCTAAGAACGAGGGCCTTTCCAGATTCTGAAATCCAAAAACCTGTCCAAATGGTTCTGTAAATTTTATTCATTATTTTAAATTCAGATAGTATTTTAAAAGTATGGATCTACATATTCTGTACAAGATAAAAAAGATGCGATGCACTTGATGCATCCGCGACCACTTATGGCCCATAGCTCTATGTCTCTATCTGTAGATCCTTTATATTGAAACAGTGGTTTAGTTTGTAAACATGTTGACAGTTAAAACTTATGTCAGAAGGAGTTGTTTCAGTGGTTTTAGGCTTTTAACAACATTTCTCTGCCAGTGTTGGGATGTTTCTGCTTAGCGTTCAAGGCTAATGTTACAAGATTGCTCAAGTCAATGTCCCGGTAATGCTGTCAACATCCTTACCGACCTTTTATCGGATAGCTTAGTGAGCTAAGCCAATGGTCCAGAATTTGCTCATTTTTGAATAGTCCCATCACTCCCCATTAACACTGATTTCATTTGGAAATCCAGAAGCAGCTTCAACATAAGAAGGCTTGAATTTTTCGCTTCAAGAACTATCCTTAACACTATTGTGCAGCCTATAGGCTACAGCATTGGCACAGTTAAGACAAAGCATTAGATTCTTATTTTTTACTTACTATTTTTGTAAGTGTGTGACATTTGCTTTTTTCTTAATAAGCAAATAAGATCAGTCATCAAGTGTATTCAATCCGATTTTGAAGGATTTATATGTATTTAATTTAATTAATATTAAAATTTTGGTTTTCATTTTTCAAAAATATGATATTATTCAAGTATTGATGATTGTTTTTTGAAGTTTATGAACCTATAGTTTTTCGTTTTGATAGTTTTTCTAATAGATCTTCCATGCATAGATTGTACTAATTTGTTTTACACATATATTATTAACATAATCAATTGCTAATGCCTGAAGAAAAGTTGAAATCGAAGAGAGGACAATATACTCCCCTGTTGTATAACTAAGCATGGATGCAGTAATGCAAATGATTAAGAAAATACAACAATGTGATTTTGAGAATAGTTCCTCTTTGATGACAACTCAAAAGTTTCAAATATGCAGGCCACAACCAATGATTCGTTATTTGAAATATTAGTTTGCTAAGAAAATTAAACATCAATATAGCCACTACAATGCAGTGACTTTCTGAAATGATTGTTAATATTTAAGTTTGAATAATTTCACAACTTTTTAGCTTCTAAAGATATCAAAGCAAGTGTAAACTCTTAAAAGTAGCATTTACTAAGACAAAACTTCACGATAAAACATACAAAATAGCAGCAAGTTAATAAAGCTAGTCCGTGCTTCGCACGGGTTATATGCTAGTATAATTTAAAATCGACAACTTTTAGAACATATGTTTGAGGAATACAAATATTAACAAATATGGGCCATGCACATAATAATATTTTATGATAGTAATATTTTGTTGATGAAGATAATCAGTTGTTTTAAATAGAAAAATGTTATTGTTAATGTTGATATGAAACAGTATTTAAAATAAAAAAAACTAATGACATAACAATAAAAGAAACAGAATGATAGGAGTATTTTGTTAACATAATACAAAAGAATGATTATTACTGCAATTACGGATTGTTTTTATTTTTTTGACAGGGCAATTAAATTAGTAGAAAAAAGCAATACATTTATAATTATACTTAGAAATTATGTTGAAGTAAGCAAGCTAACTAAAAGTAATTTACCAAATTACCCTTAACTTGATGTGTACGACAATTAGTGGAGAGAAGGGGGTTTTAAGCGAAGAGGAGGCTACTAGTACTAGCAGGGTTTAAGAGAAGAGAACAAAACACAATACAACAGAGAGAGGGGGGGTTTGGGAAAAAAGGCTTGACATTTGAAAAGAGAGAAAATGAGTAATGAGAAAATTAATAGCTTATGGACCAATCCTGATGATGATACCGACGATGAGGGTAATGAAGTTATGGTGGATCAATTTAATATAGACACTTCCATATATTTTGGAAGCAGAAGAACATTTGAGACCTACATCGATTTTTTACTAATCTGGAAATATTGATGAGGCTACTAGTCGTTCGAGATCTCATTCTTTGTCTCCGACTCAAACTCATGGAAATTTTTGCAACATGTTCTTCATATATGTTAGTTAGTGTAAATCTTCATGTATGTAAATAAAAAATAAAGTTGGACTCTTGTTGGACATGTTAATTAGGAATATCGAGGTGTAGGTTGGTTTAAGTTTTTGTCGCAGAGGTTCAAATACAAGATTTTAAGGTCAACAAATTAATATAACTCAGTAAACCCAATGTATCTTACTGCATATACTGGTTGATTCAACTAGGAAATAAATTTAAAAATAATAGATACATATGAAATTCTCCCAAACCCTAGTTTAGAAATTAAACATTAATCACATAAAAATTCCCTCCCAAATGTCCCCTCATTCAAGATGAACATAAACTAGAAACAAGGGACGTTGGAAAGGGGGAAGAATCAACTGGGTAAGTAAGTACATGAACGTTGATGGTATTTTATATTTAAAAATTACCCAAAGGTGGTCAAGTTAGTTGGTTGTTTTCACTTAGCTCACATTGGTAAATACCATTTATTGACATAATAATAAAAAAAGTAGCTATATATTTGTTTGGACTGGTGTGAGTATCTACTTTATATTGAATTTAACCCATGTTAGGTAATAAATTACACATAGAAGAGGGGGGGTGAATGTGTTTTTATGTTTTTATACTTTTCTTGAATTGTTTATGGTGATGAACAAAGTAAATTAAAACCTTGTAGTGAAATGTGTTAATACTGAAATTAAACTGATAACAATTGTGAACAAAGATCTTTCAAAACTCACTTAATTTTATATTAAAATTAAGAATGTCTTGCTACAAAATTTATAGGCTCTTTATTGGTAAAGAGCTTAGCTTCTTCCTTGAGAGAATACTAGATTTCTGATCTAAAGTGTTACTTCTAAAACAAAGCATCCACTGTTTACTTTATAGAATAGTAAACACTGGTTTTTACACAACATGCAATAGCATGTACTAAACCCTATTTCTGGATAACCAAATCTTTCTATTTTTGGCTTAGTGTATCTTTTCTAATCTTGCCTGCTTGTGACTTTACTTTGCCAGTTAATCTTGGCCTTTGATCTTGTACTCTTCAAGCTTCTTTTTGTAGACTTGTCAATCCAACTGATTGGATTATTTGTTGATTGATAATCTTGGATATTTAACTGGTCTACACTTTTACTTTGAGTTTTATCTCGAGATCTCTAGTTTTGTATATAGAGAACTTGACATCTGGATAAGTACAATGGCTTATCGAGATCTCTCATTACTTTACAGTTGTTTTGACTTATCGAAGTCTCTGAGTTCTCTATAAGAGAATTTGGCTTGTGGAGATCTCTAATGTAATATTCGGGATATTGCGTGTAATTATTTTTATCAATAAATAATTTTTATATGATTATTATGTGATTTTTGGTGAATTATCTGATGATTGGTGTGGATATGTGGATGCTTATATGTGATAAATATAAGTATGTTAATTTTATTATGACCAGAACAAAATATAGATAATTACGGTATTTTTCTGGTAATTTTTGGACTATTATATGATTTTATATTGATTTATGAAATTATTAATATTTTATGAATAATTACAAAATTATTTTATAAAGCCGGGAATCGTCCGACTTCAACCGCTTTTACGTTTTTACAACCCGAAACTCTTCCGAAAACTCCTTCCTAACCTAATCTGGTAATTCCGGACATTTTCCGTGTTTTGACTTTTTCGATCCGGATTACGGTTTGACCCATGCGCGGCCCAGCGCAAGATTTTCGATACAATAATTATTTCGGTGAATCAACAAAACCCGTCTTCCTAAAAGACGGGATATTATTACATTATTTTCGTATAAAGTGTTTTATAAGAAGGCCGGTTTGGATAATTATCCAGTACGGGTATCAAATCAGATCGTTTTTGTAGTTACTTAGCGGCTAAGTAACTAATTTAACGATCCAAAACGATCCAAAACCAACCAATATTCCAAAAATATATATATCCCTTTTATCATTTCATTTTATTCGTAATCACAATCAGTTAGTAAAACCCCGTAAAATACAGAGAAAATGTCGAATTATTATCGCGTCCTTGAGAATCAAATGTACGAACGAAGGCGTTATCGAACTCTGATTCGGGCGTGCAACATATCAAAACGAAGCTCTCGAAAAGTACTTTCATAATCAATCATCCGTTTTTTATGCAGGAATCAAGGTATCTTTCTGATTTAATTATTTTATTTCGAATTATTTATGAATTAAAATATAAATTTTTGTTCTTGATGTTGTTTGTATGATTTGATGGCATAATCATGTAGATCTTTTCTTCCTGGTCATTTTGGTATATTATATGTCAAAAACCGAGTTCAATAACATAGAGAAAAGGATGTTTATTTCTCGGATTTTAAAAATTAGGGTTTATAGCTTTGAATGTTCTTAATTGATTTTTAGACATTTTTGATTCAAGGGTGATTAGATGAAATTGATTGTACCAGTGGGTAGATCGTTGAAAAACGAGTCAAATGAGGTATGTGTGATGTACGGAGGGTTCCTGGAGTGTGCTCGCCAGAAACCACTGCGTGGCGGCGTCGGGAACTTCGGCCGGCTTTTCTGGAGAATTTAACGAAGTTTTGTTTAAATGGTTTGCATAATTAGGTTGCTGGGAACGAAGAGAATAAGCCCCGTTAATTTGGTAAAAATCTGGGCGTTTTTCCAACTGCCGGAAAAGCTCCATGGCGGCGGTCATGGAGTTCCGGCCTGTATGGGGAAGATGACGGGGACGGGGGGGATTACAATTTCCACTCTTGTCATTTGCAAAATTTACAGATTTAATATTGTTGTTTTAAAAAATTTTAAAAATCATATTTCAGTTTTAAAAATATCCAAAAATCTGATTTCTGTTTAACAATTTTCAGAAATTGTATTTTCTTTTTATATTATTTTCAGAAAATTGTTTTTAGTTTCCAAAAATTCCGAAAATGGTTATTTTAATTCTAAAAATTATTTTTTATTCAAAAATAAATCTAAATTATTTATTTAATTCATTTTAGTTAATATTTAATTAATTAATTAGTCAATTAATTTAATTATTAATTGATTAATTAGTTTAATTATTTATTAATTGATTTTAATTAATTATTTAATTAGATTTAATTATTTAAAATTGATTTAAAAATTCTGAAAAATAGTTTTGAACTTTAAAATATTATTTAAAATTATTTTCAGGGCTCGATAGTTATTATAAAATTATTTTAAATCCAGATTCGGGCATTCAAACTCTGTCATTTAATTTTAAAATGATTCGGAGTCCCGTTTAAATTCCGAAAAGTGTTCAAAAATTCGTAATAAATACTTGGAAAATTTTTTTGACCCCGAATCTTCTTTGAAAAATTATTTTGATCGAATATCTTACGTGTTATGTGCTACGTGCTAACTGATTGATGTGTTATATGCCTATGTGGTTATGGTTTGACTGTTTTAGTCATAACTTTTAATCCGTAAATCGGATTTGGGTGACACGAAGGGTAGATAAAAGCTTATGACGTCTATATGACGATTAGAATAATCTGAGTATGAATAATTGATAGATACTTGTGATGCCTAGCAGAGTAAGCGAGGCATAGAAAAGGAAGCTAGTGATCAGTAAATAAAATGGAATTATAGAAAAAGAAAGCAAGTGATCGATGAATAGAAGCAAGGTAGAGAAAAAGAAGGAAAGTGATGGAAAAGTAAAACTGTTAGATGGGTACAAGTAAAGTTGGAAATCATCGGTGATAAGGCAAGTACTTCTGAACTTCTTTTCAAGATATATTGCAAATATTTTTTGAACTGTTTCATAATATGTCGCTATTATTCAAAATAACTCATGTTTTATATTGCAAGTGCTTTAAATTATTTAACCTTGAACCTTGATTCTTCTTGATCTTGAGCCATAAGCCTTGTTCATTATAAACCGTTGATTGTTGAATTCTCAGATACAATCCAAACACATACGATACTACCCCACAAATACATACCTACCACATACTGATTTCTGATATTGAATTTCTTGATATACCAACCCTTATTCCTTGTTTAACAGAAGACCAATCCTTGGAACCCTTGAACCCCTAGTCTTCTAATTTCTGATTCTTTCCTTGATTGAAAGCATATTGTGTATAAGTTGTGTACTTGATGATTTCATGAACAAAACACCTTGGTAGATTTTACTTAGTGAAAATATGTAGCACTCGACGGATAAGATTTATAGTCCCGACGGATAACTCATTTTAGTCCCGACGGATGATGAATTATTATCCATCGAGTGAGTAGCTTATGTAACAATAAGTCTATAGCACATTTCTGCATACACATTGTTTAGAATATGTAGTAGTACCTAAGTCATGTTAACTTTAGCTAGATATGCATAATAGGTTGATTAATTGTACATAGATGATGTCTTGTAATTCTGCATAAATGAGATAAAGTCTAGTGCCTGATTGCTACCCGACGGATAAATAACAATGAAGTCGTCGGATGATCAACAACCCGACGGATGATCATAAACCCGACGGATAAAGATTTCAAATATCTGTTGACAGTGACAACACAGTCACATGCGTCGAGTGTATGCAAATGGAATGTGGTAGCCTATTCAACTGGGTTTTCGAGAACAAAGAAGTATTGCCATTTCCATGCTATTATGAAGATATTCAAAGATGTTGGAATAGAGTAATGAAGTAGCATTGTAATAGACTAGATAGTTTTGTTTTATTATCCTGTCTCATTACTTTGTAATCTTGGTGATATATAAACCAAGAAGCAGCAACTAAGGTAAAAAAATCTGAGACATAAGCAGAGAAACATTTGTAAGCAGAATTCTTAGCATTTCTTTGCATTCTTAGTTGTTCAATATTTGTAAGCAGTTGTGAGCTTTTTGCACACAGAGTTCTCTCGATGTATATTATATATATCTGGTGGAATCATTCAAATCCACCAGAAAGTTTTTAAAGACTCTTGTTTTTAATTACTTGTGTTTTGATTCATTTAAGTAACTATTCCGCATTGTGCTAATCAATTCACACTTATATATATTCGAGTTAGAACATTTTTATTTCAAGAAAAAGTTTCAATAATTCCATTCAACCCCCCTTCTGTAATTCTTGTCATATTGTTAAGGGACTAACAATTGGTATCAGAGTAAGCTCTTAACAAACAAAGAGTTTAAAGATCAAAACAATACAGCAAGATGAACAAGAAGGATGTTGGAGTCAAGATTCCTTTTATGGATAAAGATAATTACCATTATTGGAAGGTAAAGATGCATCTTCATTTGCTTTCTCAAGATTAGGCCTACGTGGACTGCATAGAAAGAGACCCTCATGTTCCAATGAGAGCTGCAACAGGAAATGAGCCATCTGTCCCCAAGCCAAGGCATGAATGGTCTGATCCTGATATTGAACAAGTCAGGAAGGATAAAAAGGCCATGAATATCCTGTTTAATGGAGTTGATGGTTATATGTTTGACAACATTATCAACTGCAAAACTGCCAAGGATGTTTGGGATACTATACAGATCATCTGTGATGGCACTGAGCAAGTTAGAGAAAATAAGATGCAGCTACTTATTCAGCAATATGAGCATTTTCACAATGAAGAAAGTGAGTCTCTCACTGACATTTTTAGTAGGTTTCAAAAACTGCTAAATGCTCTAAAGTTGCATGGAAGGGTTTATCAGACAAAAGACTCCAATCTGAAATTCCTTAGATCTCTTCCAAAGAAATGGAAACCAATGACAGTCTCATTAAGAAACTCACAAGATTATAAGGAGTTTACTTTGGAGAGACTGTATGGCATCCTGAAAACTTATGAGCTTGAAATAGAGCAAGATGAGAGGATGGAGAGAGGAAAGAAGAAAGGAGGGTCCATTGCACTAGTTGTTGAGTTAGAGAAAGAGAAGGAAGTGAAGATGGAAGCTGTTGAGCCAACTTCAAGGGTCTGTGAAAGCAAGGGAAAAGGGCTGGTAGCTGAAAATGAAGATTTTTTGAGCCAAGATGACATGGAGGACATTGATGAACACCTACCATTTTTTTCCAGGAGATTTTTCAAGCTCAAGTTCAAGAAGAACTTTGGAGCAGCCAAGCCAAATAGAAACATGGTGGATAAATCAAAATTCAAATGTTTCAAATGTGGCTTGGCAGGGCATTTTTCCAGTGAGTGTAGAAAGTCAGATTCCAGCAAGAAAAAGTTTGAGCCTGTGGATTATAAGCAAAAATACTTTGAACTGCTCAAACAAAAGGAAAGGGCTTTCATAACACAAGAAAATGACTGGGCAGCGGATGGTCTGGATGAAGATGAAGATGTCAGCTATGTTAATCTAGCCCTAATGGCCAAGTCTGATGAAACAGAAACAAGTTCTTCAAGTAATCTAGTAATTACTACAAACCTTGCACATTTATCTAAAGCTGAGTGTAATGATGCCATAAATGACATGTCTACAGAGTTATATCATTTCGGTGTTACACTTAAGTGTCTTACTAAAGAAAATGCTAAAATCAAATAAAACAATTTGTTTTTAAGTGAAAGGAATAATGTGCTAGAGTCTCAGTTCATTGATTTTGAAAAATTAAGAATTGAATGTAAGATTGCCAAGGAGGAATTAACTGAGTCCTTGAAGAAAGAAGAAATTTTGAAGAAGAAGCTCGAGCGTGAACAGGAGGTGATTAAGGCATGGAAAACATCTAGGGATGTCCATGCTCAAATCACCAAAGTTCAAGGAATTGAGTCTTTCTGTGATGCAGCCTGGAAAAAGAACAAAGAGAAACTAGAACCAAATTTGGTAGATGGAGTGCTAACAGATGTAGACTCGACGGATGATGAGGATCATCCGTCGGATAACAAAAAGGGTTATCCGTCGAATGATGAAAATCCTCATCCGTCGGCTGTGAGCAAGCCTATCAGTAAAGCCAAACTTGTTAAGCTGAATGAGAAGTATGGATATGTTTCCGAGAACTTTGTTTCAGGAGAATCGAGTCAAGTTAAGAAAGGGAAAAAGGCTAATGTTGGTCACATGACTGTCAAACAGTTAAGTGACAGACTTGAAAAGATTGAGGTAAAAACAGAGGCTAAAAAGAAAAACAATAGAAATGGTAAAGTAGGGATTAACAAATACAATAACTACACACCTGATAAATATGCTCCTAGAAAAATCTGTGTCAAGTGTGGTACTGTAAATCATTTGTCTGTTAATTGAAAATCTGCCATGCCTACTTTCATGTCTGTGCCACCTCACTTTCCTAACATGAATGCCATGCCTCCCATGCCTATGAATATTATGTCTATACATAATATGAATGCACAGTTTGCTAACATGCCATTTGCACCTAATCCTTATTATGCTGCATTTAGTATGCCACAAATGCCATTTAGCATGCCTTAGTGGAATAACATGTTTACTAATAGCATACCATTCCCTGTTGATTATAATATGCATGATAATTCTGTTGCAATGAATGGTTTCAAAGGCCCAACTCAAATGACCAATGATGAATCTGATATTCCCAAGTCAAATGAGATAAAGCCTAAGAAACAGAAAAAGAAAGCTAACAAGGAAGGACCCAAGGAAACTTGGGTACCAAAATCAACTTGATTTGATTTTGATGTGTGTAGGGAAACAGAAAGAATCTTTGGTACCTGGATAGTGGTTGTTCAAGACACATGACTTGTGATTATACCCTGCTCACAGAGTTTAAGGAGAAAGATGGCCCAAATATTACTTTTGGAGATGACAGCAAGGGTTATACTGTGGGATATGGTTTGATTTCAAAGGACAATGTCATCATTGAGGAAGTTGCCTTAGTGGATGGTCTCGAACACAACTTGTTGAGTATCATCTAGCTTTGTGATAAAGGCAACTCAGTAACCTTCAACTCAGAAGCCTGTGTTGTGACTAATAAAAGAAGCAACAAAGTGGTTCTCACTGGTATGAGAAAAGGAAATATGTACCTAGCTGATTTCAACTCATCTAATGTAGAATCTGTTACTTGTCTTCTCACTAAAGCAAGTCAGGATGAAAGTTGGCTATGGCACAAAAAGCTATCCCATTTAAACTTCAAGACCATGAATGAGCTAGTAAATAAAGAACTGGTTAGAGGCATTCCTCTAGTGGAGTTTTCTAAGGATGGACTGTGTGATGCCTGCCAAAAAAGGGAAGCAGGTTAAAGCATCATTCAGGAAGAAACTTGATTCAACAATTGAAGAACCTTTGCAACTGCTACATATGGATTTTTTTGGACCAGTCAATGTGTTGTCCATCTCAAGGAAAAGATTTTGCCTAGTAATTGTAGATGATTTCTCAAAGTTCTCTTGGACATATTTCCTAAAGTCTAAAGATGAGTTTTTCAAGGTATAGCTCTTTGGTGTTATAAAGAATGGTTGGAGTATAAAAGCATCTGTGTTTTCAAACAATTTTGTTCCAGTGTTTGGTATTTGGTAGTTATACATTTGGGGGAGTAATATCATATTTGTGTGATTTGGTATTTGAGGATTAACATAGGATTGTTTACAAGAAGAAGACTTACGGCTCAAGATCAAGAAAAATCAGGGTTCAAGGGTAAATAGTTTAAAGCACTTGCAATATAAAACAGGAGTTATTTTGAGTAATAGCGACATGTTCTGAAACAGTTCGAAAATATTTGCGATATATCTCAAAGAAAAGTTCAGAAGTACTTGCTTTACAGGGCTTTACAACTATTACTGATCAACTCTGAGTCGACTCCGCTGCTCAGGCTTTAACGTTCAACCACTAGACCACATTAGATTCGACTTCGACACTCAGATTTTTCTGTTGAAACTCTACTGAGCTCGTCGACTGCCTACTAGGTCATCTTTAGTCCAACGTCCATTTTTGGTTTCCCGACTAGAACCTACAGGGGTGAAATACTCTATGTTAGACGCTCAGTTATGCTTGACATATCCTCGCTAACCACCTACCCATACAATAGTATGTTCCGACTCGTAATCATTCATATCATAATAACACAAACAACAATTAGGGTTCACGTTCTCGAAATCGGGTCAGTGTTCGTTTCCAGAAAATACGTATACTTGTCATTTTACGAAATTAGGGTTACTGAGTTTTGGACAGAACATTCACCACAATATTCAATCAAGTTCGTGTAAAGTATAACTATATATATTCACTCGACGTCCCGATAATTACCGGATATGCTCCCGCATTTTTATAATTCGATTTCTCGGAAATCGGACAGCGTCCCCTTTGTTTATCGGACTACCCGTCGAAACATCATCGACGTCAATAACACAAATCACAATCCAATTTTCACAATTCCACAACCATTCCCATACGAAACTAATTACACGACTCATTTTATTTATTTTATAAAAATTAGGACTCAGAATAAATTCATCACCGTCCACCGTCGGCTCGCCGAAGCTCATCGCCGACAGCGATAAAATTTGCGGGTTCCCGATACATTGGACCTCCTTCGCTAATTTCATCGATTAATTATTAATTTTTCGCACAAAATTATTATTATTCATCACGGATGTTACTCAATTATTTTCTGCAAAATAAAAATTCAACTCAGAGGTAATCAAATAAGACAACAGGAACATAACACACGTGCAACAGGGGCAACAATACATGCCAGAAAGATAAGCACAGGGCGGCAATTACCACCAGGAAACAAAAGAAAACAGAACCGCGAACACAGATACATACGGGGATATATGTATATATATTTATAATAGCACAAACACAGAGCCAAGGTAAACATAGACACTAGCCGGCCGGAACTCACCGGAGGAACGCGGCGGCGGCAGAAACTCGCCGGAAAAAAAAATAGAGGGAAGAAACACAGGAGGGAGGAAAAGAGTTCGAGGGAGAGAGCTTGAGGAGATATGAGAGGAATCGAGAGGGGAGTGTAAACAGATGAAAGAAAAATTGATGTTTTACCTGGAACAAGAAACTGAATAATACCCTGTGTTTACTAATTGCCAGCCGCGTGTCCGATTAATAGGACACGTGTCTGGTTTTTTTTCCTTGACTGCAAGCCCAATTTTCAATTCGTGTTTTGCTATTTTATCGAACCAGATTGCTCATAAAATAAGCTCAGAAAATTATCAAAATAGTCTTATAATACTATAAATATCCCGAAACTAATAAAATAAAATTTTCATAATTTTAAAACATTTTTGAAATGCAACTCGTACCCTCATTTTACAATTAACGAACCGAGCTTCACTTAAAATAAATTCAGAAAATCATGAAAATAGTTTTTAAATGTTACAAATATCCCGAAGTTTATAAAAACATGAATTTCAAAATTTTAAAGCAATTTTTGAAATGCAATTTATACCCAATTTTTGCAATTAAACGAATCGATGCGCGGGTGAAATTAATCCCAAAAATTTCTAAAATAATTTTAAAATTCTCGAAATATTCCAAACTTAAATAAATATGAGTTTCATAATTTTTTAAAGAATTTTGGAATTAAATATGAATTTTACAAATAAAAGCAATCAAAAAATCATTTAGAGATAAATAATTAATAAAATATTGATTTCTCAATTTTATAAAATCCTAAAAATAATTATTGAAATTATAAAATTATAAAACTAATTTTAGAGACAATCAAAATATTTACGGATTTAAAATTATAATAAAACCACCTTTTAAAAAAATGAAACAGAAAAATATAACTCAATTTTTAGCTACACATTCCAATCTTTTACATCAATAAATCACGGACAAATAGTATATATCAACACACTGCTGCCCAAAAACCAAAACACATATTTTATTTAGTTAATATTTCCACAATTACATATTTAAATAATTTAAAAAATACACGAGTCGTTATAATAATTATCCAATAGGGGTATCAAATCGGATCATTTTTGCAGTTACTTGGCGGCTATGTAACTAATTTATCGATCCAATACGTACCAATATTTCATAAATATAAATAGCCCTTTTCTTATTTCATTTTATTCGTATAATCATAATCAGATAGTAAAATCAAGTGAAATACAGAGAAAACCCTAATTATTCGTTATGTTCTTGAAAATCAAACTCACAAAAGAAGGCGTTATCGAACTGTGATTCGAGTGTGCCATATATCAAATCGAAACTCTTGAAAAGTTCTTTCTGAATCAATCAACCATTTTTGTACTGAAATCAAGGTGATTTTCTTATTTATTTATTTTAATTCTAATTAATTATTGATTAAAAGAGGAATTTTTTATGTTGATGTTGTTTATGGGATTTGATGGCATAATCTTGTAGATAATTTTATCCTAGTCATTTTGGTATATTATATGATGAATTTGGAGTTCAATAACATATAGAAAATTGAGTTTGATTTCCGAAATAATAAAATTAGGGTTTATATACTTTGAATGTTCTTAATTGATTTTAGGGACTTTTGATTCACTAAATCTGGGTTGAAATAACTTGCACTATCATGTAGATCGTGTAAAAATGAATTGATTCGTATATTCGATTGTATTGTGTGACCCCTGAATCGACTTCGCCGAAAACCACCGCGCGGCGGCGGCGGAATTTTTGAACGGGTTTTCCAGGCTTTTCCGTGATTGTTTGATTAAACGGATTGTAGAAATAGACTCGTGATAGTTAGAAGTATAATCCCTGTTGATTTGGTACGGTCCTGGGCGATATTTTGTTCGCCGGAAAAGCTTGGTGGCCGCCGTTAATGGCGGCCGGCCACCGGAGATGGAGGTCGAGAACGAAGACTGTGTAAATTATAGTTTAGCCCCTTAAGTTTCTCTAATTTACAAAAATCATATTTCAGTTTAAAATTTTACAAAAAAACTGATTTATGTTTAAATTATTTACAAAATGGTATTTTCTTTTTATAATTATTTTCAGAAATTATTTTATTTATCTTAAAATTCCAAAAATCAATATTTGTAATTCTGAAAATTATTTTTAATTCCAAAATAAATCTAAATTATTTAATTAATTAATTTTAGTTGATAATTAATTATTTGATTAGTCAATTAATTTAAATATCAATTGATTAATTAATTTAATTAGTTATTAAATAATTTTAATTGATTATTTAATTAGATTTAATTATTTATTTGGATTTAAAAAATCCGAAAAATAGATTTGAGCTTTAAAATATTATTTTAAATTATTTTTAAGGCTCGATAATTATTATAAAATTATTTTAAAGTCAGTTTCGGGTGTTCGAACCCTATTATTTAATTATAAATGATTTGGAGGGCCATTTTAATTCCAAAAAATATTCAAAAAGTCGTATTAAATACCTGGAAAATCATTTTGACCCAGAATCTTCTTTGAAAAATTATTTTGATAGAAAATCTCGCGTGATATGTGCTACGTGCTATCTGATTGATGTGTTATATGCCTATGTGGTTATTGTTTGACGGTTTTTGTTGTAACTTTCAATCCGTAAATCGGATTTGGGTAAAACGAAGGGTAGATAAAAGCTTATGACGTCTATGTGTCAATTAGAATGATATGAGATTGAGTATTGATAGATACTTGTGATGCCTAGCAGAGTAAGCGAGGCATAGAAAAAGAAAGTCAGTGATCCATAATTAGAATTGAAGCGTAGAACGAGAAGGCAAGTGACTGATGAATAGAAGCAAGGTATAGAAAAAGAAGGAAAGTGATTGATGAGTAAAACTGTTAGATGAGTACAAGTAAAGTTGAAAATTATCTATGATAAGGCAAGTACTTATGAACCCTTCTTGAGATAAATTGCAAATAATTCTGAACTTTATCATAACATGTTGCTAGTATTCAAAATAAATTTTATTTTATATTGCAAGCACTTAAAACTATTCAACCTTGAACCCTGATTATATCATTGAATTTGAGCTGTAAGCTTTATTTCTTGTAAACCACCAACGGTTGATTTCCCAGATATTAAATTATGCAAATACAATACTACTCCACAAATACATACACACCATAAACCAAGTATTGCAACAGAATTTCTTGAGCATACGGAAACTTATATACCCCATACTACCCTTTGACATCAAAGGTCTATTTCCTGTGTTATCATTTAACCATTATTCATCAGATACCTGACTCTTCAACCGGCTTGAAGCCATTCTTCATATATATGCCTTGATTTACCCTAGAGATACTTGTAAAGTGTTTTGTCCTCCGAGCTAAATGTTTTATCAATGTTAATTATGATTTTGTTTTATTGAATTACAATGGTTATCATTTTGAATCATTTTAGATTTGGATGGTTTTATAAATGTGGACCAGATTCGTGGTCAGGTTAGGACAATGTGTGCCTTGGATCCAGTAGATAGAGCAAAGTTGGGAGCCTTGCTCGGGGTTAGTGCGTGACTGAATAGCAGCCCAACCTTGGTTTTTAAAATGAAAAGTGAATATCCAATTCTAATCCTTGCTTTTCCAGAGACTTGATTCTTCTGAATCATTTCAATTGATGATTGTTTAACCCCAGTTATTGATATTATGACTTGCTGAGCTAGTTAGCTCACTCTTGCAAATCTGTTTATGTAATTTTACAGTTAGAAAAGAAATTGCTGGTAACGAGGATTCCCAGTCCAATGTGCAAGCTAGGATTCCAGGATAAGTTGGATCTAGTTAGCAGGAGCTTTATATTGTAGATGAGTTATGTAAGATTGTAAAAATGATACATTATCGGCTGTAAGTTGAACTAGTTGGTTTTTGGTACGATGTAATGAAAGTAAGGTTATGGCTTGTTTTCATACTTTAACCTGTTGCGATCAATGGTTATGGTAAGTAGGGTCTTTACATATATTATTTTCATAAACAGGTTTATATATTGGGTGTGTGTGTTGTGAACCCCAAACTTCTAACCCGGGTTCTGAGGACGTCACAACTTTGAAGTTCTCGAATGACTTCTCTACATGACTTGATCTGTGACTTTTAGATATCTTGACTTAAAATATTTTTCATGAAACGGATTTATTCAACTCCAAGCTTCTTCATCTTTTCTCTGAGGCATGATCTTTTCTTGATCTTCTTCCAGAGTTTATTCTTAGGCTTGAGACTGTTTACATAAAAATACTTCAGTCTAATCTTTAACCTTTTTACGTACTTAAATAATACAACACATAATATAGATTTAGACTATCATACAACTAAAACTTGGGGTTGTCAAATTGATTTAGTCTTGTTATTGTATAGGCATGTCTTTGCACAACAATCTCCCCCAATTTGTGAGAAGATTGTTTATCACAAATTCATGCCTGATAACAAGACAAACCTAAAAATGATTACATAAAAATGACAGATTAAGAAATACAGCTTTTATACATTTAGTGATTACATAAATTCAATAGTTATAGTCATCAAGTGAATTTCTCATATCCCGGTTCCTTACTAATGGGGTCCTTGAGATTTACTAGAATTTGAAGTTCTTCAATATTTTTGTCCCTCTTATAGCTTCTACCAGCTTGAGCCATTCATCCAATGAGTAACCATTTAAGTAAGTAGCTCTAAATCTTAAAAATCTGCCAACTTGTGTGTTCAGAAAGTGTCCATCCTTTAATAATCTACTTAACCACCTTGCCTTGAGTTCATTAGATCTTTGCTCAAAAATTTCTAACTTCATTGCATACTTTCTCTCCTTTTCCTCTCTTTCAGCCCTTAATTTTGCATTTCTTTCATCCCTTTCTTTCAGTCATACACACATTACAGCCTTTCATGCCCTTGTACTTGTGTCCTTATCCTTCATTAAGCTAATCAACCTCTTAAATTTTTTGGTTGAAACTGTATCCATTAAATCCCTGCTAAGTAAAGTGAAGGAGCCATCCTGATAGTAGATTCTGACTTCTCTCAATGATACAACCCAAACTTTGACCATTTCTTCAGATAATTGTTGAAAGTAGTCATCATCTGTGATGCACCAGTTTAAAGATAGAAAATCAGTCTGATTTTAAGGCAATTCCAGATAACCCCCTTTCCAACTTGCAACTTCTTTGGATTTTCTCCCAACAGCCTTGAAATGAGTCTTAATTGGTGGCTTAAATGAATGTAGGTTGGAGATTTTCTTTAAGGTGGTTTGGCTAGAAGTGATTGGTATTTTGAGTAAGGTATTTGCAGTTTATTTGTACAAAAGTTTAGGCTTAGAGGTTAAAGGTGGTTGAGTGTTTGAGCTTGAAGGCTTAAAGGTTTGAGTAGGTTGAATCTTGACTTGTAGTCCTTGGACATTTCTCTTGGTACCTACACCATCTTCCCTCTTCTTCTTTCTCCTTTCATCTCCCCTCTTCTTATCATCCCTTTTCTTCTCATCTTGCTTCTTCTCTTCTACTTTGCTACCAGTTGCCTTTGTAGATTGACTTGGATTTGAGCCAGAAGGTTTTTGCTCATCATTCTTCTGCTCATCATCATTCTTGTCTTCTTTTATGTTGAATTTTATGCTTGGCAACATGGTGTTTGCATTCTGTAAGTATCTTCCCAAAATCCTGATCAACTAATTATCTTCATCTGTGTTGTTCTTCTTAGTTTTAAGAGCAGTCTCCAAAGTCGTGATCAACCTTAAGTTTCCCTTGACTGGGAATTGTGAAATATCTGCATTGTTTGGTCTGTGGTCAGATGTAAGCCAACCCTTTGCTTGGATGAAGATAGGCTTCAGGAAAAACAGCTATCTGAGCTTTATGTAGTTCCTTGAGCAATTGGGTGTCCTCTGTAATAACTGGATTTACTCTGTCAGTAATAAATGCAGCTCAAATGCTCTCTTGGATAGAATATTTGAGAGAGACACATGTAGACATATGTCCAATCCATAATCATTGACATTGAATACTATTCTTTTCTTTAAGAAATTTACAACCTTGACAATCATCACTCTTAAGAAATTTATGTTGTTGGCCAAAGCTTTCTTGTAAGGGATGTAGTTGTTGCATAAAGAGACTCTTAGTACACTTAGTAGCTCATTGAACTCACTGTCTTGATAGGGTCCTTCTTCATCTTTCTGAAGTCTGTCTTTACTAACATCTTGTGAAAGTTTAATTTGTGTAGAGCTTTGGCCAGAGTGAGACACAACTTTTCCAGCTTCCTTTGATTGTACACTAACTTCTATAGATTGTTGAATTCTAGTATATATCTCCCCCTTAGTCTTGGTAGCAGGCAGGAGTAGAGGAGTTGATATTTCTGGTCTAACAGTCTCAGGTAAGGAAGACAATGGAATATTTAAGGCCCCATAATAGCTCTCAAAGAAACTGAATTTTGCATCTGTAAATCTTGTGGGAGTCTACTAGGGACCTGATGTCATTTTGCTGACTTTGCACTAGGGTGGTGAGAGCAGTGACTTGAGCTATGAGTGAGTCATTGGATGCTTGCAGAGTTGATACTTTATGTTGAAGAAATACTATAATAACATTCATGACAGATCTAGATTAATCCAACAATACCACCGATATTTGTTTGGCACAATTACAGACACCATTTTCAATAATACTTAGATCATTTTAAATACCACTTCAAAATTAAAATAAAATGGACATAATAGTTGGAATTTTAAGTACCAACATAATAAATATTTCAAAGCTTTCTTACTTCAAAGAGAAATTCTCCCAGATACCGGAAAACCAACAATTGATCTTTCCTAATATTGTTGTCACGAACAAATTCATTCCATCCAACTGAGAAACGACATTACCTTTCACTCCGCAAAGCATCGACAAACCATTGATTACACTCCATCATCAGAGTGGTAGTTGTCGTTTACTCAGAGTGTGAAAACTGGTGCAAGACTTGGTGCAATGTGTTATAATGGAAAAAATTCCATTATTGTAACAGAGATAGCAATGTACTTCAATACATACATGAATAAAATGTAAAATATACTGTTCCATGGCAGCGTTCATCCAAGTGTGACTTCTTTATTGTCACAGAAAAGTTCAACATGTCCTCTTCCTCATCAATATCGTTACCATCTTCTAGAATCATAGTAGATTAGTAATTCATTTTAATATTCATTGAAAAGGAAAAGGAAAAGGAAAAAAAATGAAAATTACCTTCACTGTTTTCACTACTATCACTAGAGCTGCTGCTATCAGAGTCAGTACTGGAATCTATATCAAAGTGATTCTCTACATGAAGCATAAGTACATTATTATCAATTTAAAGACGCATGCATATATAAATATGGGAAAGAATGTATTACCTTTAGAAACGACATTCATGCTATCTGTTATCTGAATAACCTCTGAATCATATGGAGGAAACATAAAATCTTGAAATCGGTAATTTCCTGTGCAATAAAGGAAGTGATTCATCCCTTGTGTGTCAAAAACAGACAATTCAAATGATGAATTACCAGTATAATTAAACACAAGCCAATAGTCTTCTTTAATCATATTTTTTTTAAAAATCGATGCATTATGTATATCTTTTTCTCAGCTGGACAGAACTTGAATTTTGAAGTGATTAGACCACCGAGTGAAATGTGAAGGTTCTTTACAATTTCATTTCCATACTTGGAAACAAAGATATGCGGTACTTCCTGATTTATATCCCCATTACATTAGAATATATTTCAACCATAGGAACTCAAATGAATATGAAAGTTGCATAGAAAGCATACCAATTGTCCAAATTCTAAAGTATGATATGTTATCTCCTTCAAAAACTTACGGCAAGCTTTCAAATTGTTGACGCCGCCTATAAAAATAGAGGTAAGAGTTAGACATGAAACACAATTTTTTTACAGTTACATGTATACAAAACACATACCTCCACATGCATGACCCTGGGCAAGATAAATTGATTCGAATATACACACTTTATACTGTTGACGCCACCTATAAAAATAGAGGTAAAAATTAGATATGAAACACGAATTTTTCACAGTTGCATGTATACAAAACACATACCTCCACATGCAGGACCCTGGACAAGATAAATTGATTCGAAGATACACACTTTATACATCAAATACCCAATCGTAGTCTTTAGGACAACTACATCACCAACTGATATGTTGGCATCTTTGATAAAACTATTCCATTCATTACCTAAAAGAGTTTTACCTAAAGCATAATTTACACCAGTTTTCCACTTATGTTCTTCAAACCCTAAAGTTAAAGATCTAGAATTTACATCCAACCCAATCTTTTCACAGACCTCTTCAGAAAAGACCTGTATAATAACAAATTACTATTTTCCGAAAATTTGATAACAGTAATATTGATTTATATAGTTTTTATTTTACCTCTATGAACATTTGACCCAAAACATGTTCTGCCTTAATCTTCAAATGATAGACACCATCAAAATTACTACGAGCGTTATAAGAGAAATTTGAGGCAAGTTCATCAACTTTAATAGGTTTGAAAAACAAGTCCAAACCCGATGTATGCGTCGGATAAATCATCTCCACTGCATATGGATTATAGACGAACTTAAAATCTGTTTCACCTTCATAACTCATAAGCACCATGTGGTATGGCTTAATATCATAAAAGGACATCATTTTTGTCAACTCGGAAATGCACTTTCTCTGCTTCACATATTTGCCACTTCAAACCATTAATAAAGGACCCATGAAATTTCATTGTGGAAGGCAAAGTATAACAACAATCGACATAGAACGGTAACAAAAGAAACTGAAAAAAATAAAAATTTTGAAATAAGACAAATATACATAATCTGATTCATATAAATTTTAAAAGGTTAACATAAACATACCAATCCCTCTACTCATAAAAGCATGTATTTGGACAAATAAAACTAATCTGGATATCTTCTAAATTAATCACTACAGACAGTAGATTCGATTAAAATAAAGAATTTATGAAAAAATAGACAGCATAGACATGAGAAAGGCAAATACCTCTGAATTTGGATATGTGGCGGCTTCTGATGGATTACAGCTCTATCTCCTCTATTTGACTTGGGGAGCATGAAAAGTTTTATAGCTCATTAAACAAAATAGTAACCCCCAACTAATGAAATTAATGCTTTCAAATTATTATGTTATATTTTTTTTTACTATTGAGGACAAGAATATAATTATCAAAATACTATGTATTTTATTTTTTAATTTTTAATAAGATGTTCAATCAGGATTTCTTCGAATTTCGATATTATTTGTTGGATTTTAACTTTAAAATATGTTCAAAGTTTTTTTTTAATTTAAATATGTGTTCTTTTAGAAGATACACTTAAGAATATATTAACATTTTTTTAGAGAAAGAATATATTAACATTGTAATGGAAGAAAAGAAAGCGACAAAATAATATGTTCGGCCAGCTAAAAATGGACAACTCAGTTTCATTTCTCATCCACTGCACCAAATTCAAGTTACGCTCTGTTTTCATTAACATAACACTATTGAAATGACATCATATTTCTATTAAATATCATACTCCGCTAAGTTGTTATAGGATTCAAAGTTATGTTACCATATTTTAACAACCTGTTAACATTCGCTAAAATAGAATTTATTTCATAAATTATGTATGTTTACTTGATTACATGCATGTAGAGATAATATAAATGACTTTGACGAATTTGAAATTAATACATGTCTCAACAAAATCTATGTTATTATTAGAATCGGCAATTTGTTTGTTTCGTATATTTTCATATTTCATGTCATGAATGTCTACCTCAAACCCGAATTGTTAAATATTTGTTTCGTTTCGTATTCGTATCCCTTCATTTCGTGTACGTTTCGTATAATTTAAAAATAATAATAAATATAAATATTATATGTATTTAAATTTTATATTTTTACTAGTCGAGTTTGAAGACAATAAATCATAAATAATCAAATTTATAACTATTTTGTATCTATTTTTTATAAAAATTATATGCAAAATATTATTGTAAGATATATATATATATATATATATATATTCATATAATTTTGAAAATTGTATATAAATATTTATATATTTGTGTATTTTCATTTCATATGTAAGAGTAAATCCGAAACCGACGCTAAATTCATATATATCAAAAATGCCAACTATGATTGTAGACTCTACTTATGACGAAAGAAATGATCCTATGACAAATCCAGTGGTATTAATTAGAGATGTTATAAAAAATCCGAAATCCGAAATCCATTCCGATTTAATCCGGAAAAAATCCTGAGAAGTCTGATCCGGAAAAAAGCTCGGTCCGGTTCGGCCCGGTCCACGGGCCTTAAATGAGCCTTTTTTCTCGAAAATCTGGCTCGGCCCGAAACCCGAAAAGCACGGATAAAAGTCTGGATCTAAGAAAGTCCGGATAAAAGCGTCGTTCGACCCGGATAAAAGCCCTAAAAACCAATTTTTTGTATAAAATTTGAAAATGTACAATAATTTTTATGATTTTTGAATATTATATTATAATATTAGAATCAATTAAGGCATATATGATTATTTAAATATTATATTCAATAATAATTATTTATTTCTATGTCTAAACTACTTTATCTGATATATGAAGATAATATTTTCTTTAGTATTTAAACTACTCATAATTCGAGTTATAAAATATTAAAATATTTTTTAATATATAAATAAAAAGACCAAATAAAGCCCGGTTCGGCTATATCCGGCCCGGCTTGCGGGCCTAAAAAGGACCTTATATTTTTTAGAAAGCTCGGCCTTATTTTAAAAAAAGCCCAACCCGATCCGTTTTCAAAAAAAACCGGACTTTTTAAAATTCGGATAAAACCCGATCAGATAGATTTTTTGTACATCTCTAATACTAATCGTATTTATTCGAATTGCTGAATTCGCAAATAATTTAAATGGAGTAACAAGCAATTCAGTTATATTGTACCTATTGATATTATGACATTTAAGGCTCAATTTGTTTTGTATTCGACTTTATTTTTTTAAAATATACAACTATTTTCCTCAATGATATTCTATCTAAAATTAAAAATATTTTCATTAGTAAAATTCCTGAGTGTTGAAAGAATGCACACAATCACAAAAAATCAGATCGACAAATACTAAGGTCAAAATAAAGGCATTCTGATGGAACAAACAGGCTAGGATCCATGACTTCACATAATAAACCAAGGGGCATTAAATACTTGTAATGCGATCTTGATTATTAGACGTCATAGTAAACCTCAACACTAGTTTATGTACAAAATCACCTATATAATATAAGACTTTC
This sequence comes from Apium graveolens, assembly GCF_009905375.1. Lineage (NCBI taxonomy): Eukaryota > Viridiplantae > Streptophyta > Magnoliopsida > Apiales > Apiaceae > Apium > Apium graveolens. The sequence continues at coordinate 28,449,949 of NC_133647.1, forward strand.
CATCCTCCGGTACTCGTAATTCATAGAAATTATCTTTGGTTAATAAAAATCATTACATACCTTTCAGAACAAAAGGAAAAGGTTACAAAATAAGAATTTTACTCCTACAAAACTCTCCATGTTGGGGGGGGGGGGGTGAGGAATATATTTGCTCCCAATATCCCCAAAAAAATTATTTACTTCTGCTTCAGCTAGGTACCACAATGAGGCAGAGCAATGTATAAAGCTTTGTTAACCAGATGCACCAGCTGCATTCCTTTTCTCATCTGTTTTATCATCTTCACCATGCTCTTCTTTTGAGAACTCCTCGATCAATTCACGCTGCCTCTGGGTCAAATTCCTACAAAGAAAAAATAAAACTTTATTAAGCATATTTGATAACATAGTTTAATTTTCTAAGATCTAGGTAACAAAACCCTCAATTCTTGAAGTACTGAGGCAATATGCCAGAAACAGATTTAGTGCTGTTTCGCGTTACGTCTATCTGGGCTCCTTTATCAGCTATCGAAAGATTTTCAGATACATATACATTACATTCCAGATTTCACTTCAAATCTCTTTCTTTAGTTGGTAAGATGGGGGAAGAGGTGGACAGTCAGGATCACATATTACCCCTTTACTATAAACTAAAGAGAGCATAAGAACGTACATCGGAATGGTGACATTGAAGTGCACAAACTGATCTCCAAATGAGAAAGAATTCCTTGTTTTGATCCCTACAGAAGTACATCAAGTCAGAAAGTTACACACAATATACAGCAACTGCCATATGAACATAGGCATGTGGTAGGTACAGACAAATAATAAATATATGAAGCGAGGAACTATATATACCAATTACATTCGATGGAAAAGAACCATCTGGGCCTTGACATTCTTAAAACAGTTATTCAAAACACACAGTTCAAATTATATAACTAAGGTTCAACACAATTCTGGTGTTCAGCCTTGGTTTTAGTACTGAACCTTAGTAGTTGGTAGTTCTCATTTAAACCAGACCCTCATATATAGGGAATTTTGACGAGTTTGCAATTTTAGAAGGTTAACTGTATAACTAGACAAAAATATAATTTGCACATTAATTACCTTTCTTTTTCAATACAACCTTCTGGCCAGGTTGAGTTCCAGGACGAACCTGTCAATCAAAAGCAGGATTTAGTCGAAAGCCACATCAGTGCAAGACTTAGTAACTTAACACTATTAGTATAAGCAATAGCTTTAACAAACCTTAAGAACAACATCTCCTGTTAAAGTAGGAACCTGGATTGTTCCACCCAAGATGGCCTACATAGAGGAAACAGAAAGCAAATACCCTTAAAGATTGATAGACAAAAATTATAGTAGCTCTAAAAAGAGAACTACAGAAAATATAGACCTGACACACTAAAGATAAGTCTAAGCACCAACTATACCAGAATTACTAAAGAAACCAGAAATTAAGTGATTCTGTTTTTTTCAATAGACCTGCATCACCTAGAGGTTGAAAATATTAAAAATTGTTATTATTGTGTACAGCTATCTTTGCATCAGATTATCTGTCTTCAATCATCTTCTCCTAACTAATGTGTCCAGCTTGATCTACCGAACTAGATTCCTTAAATGAAACTTAATTTTATTAACAAATTTAAATATTTTGTTTAAACTCTATTCATTCAACCTGCAAACATTATGTTTAAAATGTAAAACCCAATTTACTTTTCACAATAATTAAAGATCATAAAATCTACATTTCTCTACTAATAATGTATCTATTCGGCACAACATTGCATGTCGAATTATTATACATGTACACTTAAATGCATAAAACTCTTGATCATCCGATGTTTATTTTGTTTAAAATTTTCTTCCATTAACTATATATTTTATTTGAAGTGGTAAACTGGGGATCATCATTTAACTCTTTAAAATTTCTGAATTCACTCGTTACTATAAGCTGCAGAATTGCTTTGTAACTTAAATTTTCCTCAAATCGTCACCTACTGCAAATATCTAGTTATTATATACACCCATTATTTACTATGGAAACTTTACTAAAATTCTAGTCAAACTATATATATTGCATATAGCTTAAAGGAGTAAAGGTACAATATTATGGGACCCCGCCATTGTCAAAATGTCGAACAAAGAAAGTTATTTTAAAAAAATAGTTTGCTTATTGTAACCGGCATACGGCTACTCATAAGAAATAGAATAGTAAAATACCTGAGTAATACTTAAAATGGCATCAACATGAATGTCAGGACCTTCTCTTCGAAAGATAGGGTCTTCTCGGACCTTAAGTAATCACAATAAAAGTTAGAACACATCAGAATGTGAACTATAAAAAATAGAATATCAAAAGATGATATAAGAATCATTAATAAAGACAAGAAATCAGCTAAAATACCTTGAAAGTAACATAAAGATCACCAGGTTGATTGCCCTCAGGATCCGCTCCGCCACTTCTGACGACTTTCATGGTTTCATTTTCATCTACTCCTGTTAATGCAAACCAACTAATATTAATTCTTTTGCATAAATTGAATAATTCCAGTTTAGTCATCTTTCAATTTTCCTGACAGGGAACTTATGCCGAAAAGTCCGGACAAGTTGCAAACTACCATATTTATTTAATTTTTACTGTCATACCATTGTCTCCAATATAACATAAAACAAAACAATAAACTCTGCATGTTCTATATGAAATCAACTGAAGAAGCAAACAATGAATGCAATAAATTGCAGACAAAAACGCATTTCCACTGCCCACTTTAAACAGATCATGACCACAACATATTACAATATCTATACAGCTAAATGCAGTCTGCTACATGCTAAAGGAAGGCACTATTTAAGGCACAATCTAGAAAATGGTGTGGAGAGCATGGAATTGAGAAATCAAGAGAGGGATAATACTTGAAAAACAGCTAAATAAGTCAAACGAGTTTAACAGTCCGGTAAGCATCTAATGGCAATATATAGTCTCCAAAGATAATAACCCCCTCCGTCCCACCCAATTCTTTACATTGGTGGATGGGGACTCGGCAAGCACTTTAAGGCTCTTATGAAATGTAGTTGCCTAATTTTTTTTTAAAAAAAAATTCCTTCTAAATAAAAATATAATGTCCAAATTTTTTTTATAAAAAAAAGAAAATTTTAAAAAATAAATTATAAAACTAAACTTTATTGTAGCCTTAAATTGTGTGTCAAGCTTGAGAAAAAAATTGTAAAGAAATGAGGGGGCGGAGGGAGTATAGTCAGTGGTTGTCCTCTGTCCACGCCACATAATAGCCCAATGGAAATTATTGCAAAATCAACAAAGTTAAAATAGGTTGAAAATCATGTAATCAAACAGAAAAATTCACGGAACCAATTCATTCCAATTTCCTAATCTACCTGGCATGATATCCAACTTGACTGACTTTGGTCCTCTCACCACTCGCTGGCCATTGCAAGATTTGCATAAGCACTGCACAATGACAAACGTATGTAATATGTCAATCGCCATTATCTAGTCAGTCTTGTTTACTAGACTATAAATAATTAGACAAAGTCACACAAAAGGGGACAAGTCGAATAAGTATCTGTCTGAAAACAAGGGGCACACACCTTTAATGTTTCACATTTCAACACATTAATGGCCCATTATACCAGAAGTACTCTTATTTCAGAAAGAAATCAGCAGGCTATAAAATTTAGCAGCTGAACGGAAGATGTAAGGATTAAGTGTTAGATATCATCTAGGAAGCAAGGGTGCGGGTGCGGGGGTGCGGGTGCGCAGTGCGGGATACAGGAATTCGGCAAAAATAAAAATATGGGGATTCGGGTGCGGGGGGAAACGGCAAAAAAAATAAAATAATATATATTATATATAATATTATAGAGATATCTATGATCCAAAAATTGCATTTTAATTAAACAAAATAGTCAAATAAACAAGTTTAACATCCTAAATAACAATACAGAATTCAACATCCTTAATAATTAAAAGACAAATAACTAAAAAAATAAGCAAACAAGTTGCCAAACAATACACAGTCAATCATGTTTACACAATTGTACAAACAAAACAGTATATACAAACAAAGCAGTATAATAATATTAATTAATAAACAAATAAAAAAAATTGATTTAACAAATATAATTAAAAAAGTAACAGTGGTCTTATTCCTTGGTAGCAGAGCAGCTCACGTGGACACACACAAACACCTCACGTAGACATACACAAACAAAACACAGCATATTATATATACATACAACCTATACATACAACTAGGAAGTCATAAAAGTAGAAAACTCTGCCGGAGTTCGTGATTCACCAGATAACGGTGCTGGATTTGTGACGGAGAACAAGACGATAAAGATAAAGTCGGCCAGTTGCCTCTCCTCTCTCGCCTCACAAGTCTAATAAGGGTTGCTCCTCTCACGAGATGAAACCCGTAAGTGATTTTTATGTAATTGAAAGTAAAAAAAAAATAATAAAAAATTACGAAATATACCCTTCCCGCACCCCAGCAAATCCCAGCTTCCAAATACGGGGATATGCCGCGTGGCACACCCCGTGCGCACCACCGCGCACCCCCGAACGCACCCGCACCCCCGAAGCTTTTAGTGTGCAGTGCTCCAGGGGGTTGGCGCACCCCTGCTTCTTAGGATATCATTAATTAGTCTAACAAACTATAAGCTCGCAGTCCTCACTCCTCACACACACCAAGTGTTATACCTATTTTTAAATAAAACACACCAAGTGTTATACTACATTTTTAGGTGAAAAGTACAACCCAGGTAACTAGATACTTAAGCAAGTAGAAGCAGGATATTCATACTCCAAACTTCTAACTTCCACTCGAGAAAGACAAACTGTACAAACATTTCACATTTACAAAACCATAATGGACAAAGTATGCACGACTTCACAATGCACTGTGTTATACCTTCACATATTTTCCACTCCCACCACACTGACTACAAGTAACCTGGATTCTGAATGGACCGCTTTGTTGAGTTGTCTGCATGACAAAGTCAGGATTCAAGAAATGTTACAAACTGAAAACATCAACAAAGAATCATGCTACAAGATCACTGACCATTCCTGCCCCTCTACAGCGCCGACATGTCTCCGGTTTGGTACCCGGAGGAACACCAGACCCACCTACATAAAGTCACAACAATGTTAGCAAGAAAGATCACATTTTTACAATCATACAACTGCAGCCTCAGATATGTTGGCTATGATTACGAGAACAGATAAAATATTGTACCGCAAGCATCACAGGGCAACTCTGTCTGGAACATCACAGTTCTTGTGCATCCCTGTACTGCTTCCATAAATGATAGTTCAAGCGCAACCTAAAAGACAATATTTTATTTAATACTTAAATCATATCAATGGCTAGAGAACCTCCAAAACATAAGCAGAAAACAAAAACCTTAACATCCTTGCCGCCGAAGTCTCTGTTGCCGAATATTTTACTGAAGATCTGATTTCAATTTGCAGAAAATAATTTGACAATTGGCTTAGTTCACGAGGAAGATTATTTTGATAACGGAGAAAAGCCATATAATTAAAGTGTTTACCGAATTAAAAAATTCATACTTACATCCTCAGCACCGAATGGATTACCACCGAAAGGAAATCCTTGGCCCCAACCTCCTTGATCTGGTTCACCACCACCACCCTCGCCAAATCTTATATAATTTTCATGACCAAGCTGAAATATTGATCATATCAGTGACCATAGTTCAAATAAAATCACTTGACAATCACACACAACTCAAGTAGAGAGGGATACAACAGAAATTTCATTTGTGGAAGTAATCCACTCCACCTAAGAGGACTGAAAACAATTTGGTTTTCTGCTAATAGAACAGTGTGAATAGCTTGCTAGGTTAAATATAAATAACTTAATTAATTTTAGGTAGCAAGTCTTTGTCTACACACAGAGAAGCACATATATCACACAAAAGCTCGGATGAACAAAAATACACATTGTATGCACACACTGTACAGGTACCAGCTTCACAAATAATACTTCATGCTACCATAAATACAATCAGCTAGTCTCTTTAGCAGAATAGTGTCAACTCCTTATGCATACAGGCGACACAGAAAAGTAGGTGGATTAAGCCATATGGATGGCTATGTAGATAGTGGAGCTGATACCAAAAAGGTGGAACGGGATTTCAGGGCTTAAACAGTTTTCTCACAATTGAGAACTGGATAATTCCAAACACACTCATGTATGTACATATGCATATATGAATGTAAGAACATGTTACATCCCGCATCCGACATTTAAAATCTTTTAAATTGTCATCTAACCAACCTCAAAATTTTAAAAATAACTTCTATGACCTGTATCTGTACATGTGTTTGCAGAGATAGAAATGTAATAAGGCTGTAATAGAATTTACTAAGCAATTGCAGACATTTTAAAGAGCATCAAAATAAACACATAAGTACATAGGACAGGCCACACCCTTGTCAGTTCACGTATGAGAAATTCTACTTATAAACCAAAAATGCAAACATTGGACAACTAAAATATATACCATTACTAAAAGAAAAATTAACACACAGAATAAAAATTTAAAGAATACAATGTGCTTTCAAATATTAAATGAGTACAACAAGAATAGTTGTTATAGTTCTAACAACCCTATAAAATATAAGAAGTTTTGGATAACTGATTACAGCATTTCCAAATTTTCTCTGAAGCATGTATTCCTAATTACAATTCATGTAGGTTTATACTGACCAAAACTACTTGGCATCAGATACAAGGAATCATATATGTAGTAAATTTGCAAGATTGAAGACAAAAAGGAAGAAAATCGGATAGATGATAAAAAAATAGAGAACCATTTCACTTAAAAGCAAACAAGAAACAAAATAAAACACAAGCAGAGGGATAACTCGGAGGATATGAAGGAATGTGTTCGTTGAGCTTGAGCAGTACAATTGGGTTTGCTCATTTAAAAGACAAATAATATAATATGTTTTGGATGTAACATAACATAAAACTTTAGGCTAACTTTATAATGAGGTACAATGCTAACAATATCTGAAACTGAAGCAGCTTCCAAATCTGCAAGATCTTCCACAAAATTGATTGTGTAAACACAATAAAAAAAAATCCTAACACTTTAATTTAATTCTTGAATGATCTATATAGTAAATGCAATATCTCATATATAACTTACATTAGCGCAACTTTCGGCGGCATATTAGATTTTCTAGCAGCTATATGTATACCATCGGTCGGTACCGCAACCTCAGCAAATGATCTTATGGTAATAAAATTTCAGTTTTGGCAAAAACCTATTCTCTACTGTCTAATACATGCACAAAAGTAACAATTTGACACCTGATCATATTGTGCACGTTTATCTTCATCTTTCAGAACCTGTCATAAAGAATCAGAGAGTACTATTTAGTAAGTTAGTCACTTTGACATCAGAGTTATTCACTAATTCTAGTAAAGCAATTAACGTAGTAACTTGACCTCGTATGCTTTCTGGACTTCCTGAAATTTCTTTTCAGCTTCAGGATCATCTTTGTTTGTATCTGGATGTAACTTTTTAGCTTGCTGGATGATAATTCAATTTACAGATTCAAAATCGGTGCCAGATACAATATAGGTAAATTGACAACGGATCAAGACAAGGAGTGGAAGTAATAAATACTGAAATACATACCCCATAGTAAGCTTTCTTGATATCAGACGACGTTGAATTCTTTGTTACACCAAGTGTCTCATAAAAATCTTTTGACGCCATGGACGCTGATAAAAAAAATAAAATAAACCACACTGTTTGCTAATTTATAAAAGTTCCAAAATGGCCAACCAAGTCAAATATACAAGTGTTACGGTTGTAAATCAGACAAGGGCTCATGACTTTTATTAAGGTTTTGTTAAATTCCTAGTCGGAAAATGTGTACTATCATATGCCTCATCTTTGTAGATAATTATTGTTATGCTCTACAATTTAACTGATTAACTGATTTATATCATGAAATATTAACCTAGTCCCATGTAGAAGTGGATGAATTTGTTCAAAACTTATACATCTGTACATCATGTTTTTCTAGTCTATCGGCAATATTAAGCTCAAGTTTACTAGAATAATTTTTTTTTTAAAAAAATCCTAAAATGGTAACTAACATCTGTGACTACTTTCAGAAAAAGCTTCAAGCTTTATAAAGGAAACTCCTAACTTCCCTAGAAGTTAACATTAAATATAAGTTCTGTGCTGCTAACCAAAGAAAATGTTACTCATTGGCCCGTATATATTGTCTTTTTACATAGAAAAATTACTGATAAGTTGGACAACATCTTTACGGCAGAGGGAATAAAATTATAAAATATTACTCTGATTAACTGATAATTGTATAATTCTTAAGTACCATTCTGATCAACTGACAATTGTTATCTTTTTAACTCTGACTCAAAAATGAGTTACTTGCCATGTAATCTTCAAAAAAAAATATCAAAAAACTGGAAAACAAAAGAAACTTACTAGTTCCATGAATTGATCTGAATCTGCCAAGATTAGCTTTCACTACTCCAAGTCTCATACAGTTCTCATAATCAACTATTTCACAAAATAAAAAAACAACTTTATCAGTAAAAAACACAAATACCAGACAAACAAAAAAGACACATATATGAAAGAACATAATTAAATCAAAATCACATCAATTACCATTAGTCGGGATTGAATTAGTAACAATCCTGGGCCGCCCACCAATCAGGGTACCAAAGTTTCGACCACCCCCTTTCAGAAAAGACTCATACACCTATAAACAAACATACATTAAAGATTACTAAATACCAAATTTCAGAAATTATATTCGCAGCAAAGATGAGCAAAAAATCAAAACTTTCACACAAACTCACACACTATCAAACATACAAATAATGAATCACCCATATAACAAATACAAATAAAAATCAAAACTTTCACACACACACACACACAATCAAACATACAAATAATAAATTACCCATTTAACAATTATAAATAAAAATCAGAACTTTCACACATACACACAATCAAATACAAAAATAACCAATGCCCATATAATAAAAATGAGCAAAAATCTAAACTTTGACATAAATACACAATAAAGATGAGTAAAAATCAAAACTTTAACACATAAACACACTTAAATTACATATTTGAGAAAGAGGGGTTGAAAATTACGGCGATAGAGGAAGGATCGTGAAGCAATCTTGAAGGGAGAGATTGACGAGAGAGCAATCGAAGAAGCTTAACGCCATTAGAAGAAGAAGCCATTTTTTAATTGCAAAAACCCTAGCAAAAACCCTGATTTGGGGACTCACTCGAATTATAGACACACAAAGGGCTGTTTCTATTTTATTATTAATAATTTTTTTTGGCTTTTTAAGAGTTAAGCAAGTCCCGTTTCATGGGAAGGTCCAACCAGGGTTTGCTTATTTTATTATCTCACTCTCCTTTTTTTAGTTTTTGAAATGGGGAAATTTGGGTAAATAATAAATTAAATGTATAGAAGACTAGAAAAGTTGGCTTTCCGGGAATATTTTCTCTCTTAAAATTTTTTAAATGTGCCCCTATATAAGTATTAATTACAGAAAATTGTGTATTTTTAAATTTAGATCGAAATTGTTTCCCCCTCATTAATTGGTACTTCATATTTATGCATATTTTTAGGTAACTCTTTTTGCTAATAATAGCTTACGTATGAGCACAATATTAGTCGAACTTTTGACATCCTCTGACATAACGTGAGCTCTACAATTGCACCAAGGCTTCTTAAATAAAATTTGCCTATGAATACAATAATTAAATTGAATAATTAATAATTGATTACAACTAAAATGTTAAATTTTGAAGTTATTTTATTAAATTACATTATTAGGACTAGAACCCTATAATTTATTATTATAATGTATATTTAAAGAGAATATTCATACTATAGGGTATTATTTTCAAACTAAACTCTCGTAAGACTTATTACGACGGAAAGACTATTATTCTAAGTTTATTTAGACTTAGTTTGGGAAAAGGTTGTTGTTCTTGTGGTGCTTGATAGACAGGGTGTGTGTGCAGATGTGGCAGTATGGACAAACGGGGCTGTGTGTTCAGACTGGGCTGCGGGAAAACAGATGTGCAAAAGCAGGTTGCACATGCCTCCTGAAGGAAAAAAAATACACCTGTGACAACTGGTGTCAGAGCTTTGTTGCTCGATCTTTCTGAATTTTGTTGGGTTATTTCATCAAAATATCATGCAGACTGGACAACGATGTCTCTGGTGATGCTGCTCGATTTGAGAAAGGTATGTGTGAATTGCTAGATGCTAACTTGTTGTCGTTGGTATAAGAGTCATGAAGGAGGACCTTGATGAGATAAAGAGGGCCATGGGAAATCAGATTGATGATGTGGATGACAAGTTTAACAATTTGTTGCTTCAGGTTGTTTCTCTTGCCGATAGATAGTTGAAGGAATTGCACGAAATCATATTTGAAATGATGTTCCTTAGGCGGGTTGTTGCTAAAATCTCGTGGGTGATGGAGACCCTGAAACCAATGTTAACGTTTATGTTCATAAGAATTATATGGTGAATCGGGAAAAGAAAGTGATGCATGGTTGTTATTCACTAACAATCAATTTAGGTTAATTTGTAGAAGAGAAGGTTAAATGTAAATTAAAATTTTCAAGTTAATTTATGCATAGGAGAGGAAATATGAACACGGATGTTTATAATTTCAGGTGGGTTATTTTTCGACTTGCTATTTGAGATTTATTTTTGAAGAAATAATTTGTTGCAATTACACGTGTAATCTCACAGTTGCGGTTTACAATGTTTCACTCGGAGGAGGATATCTCTCTAAAGCCCTGTAAAAATGAAAAACCTATTTCTTAAGTGAAACACTGCTACTACTTGATTTATTTATCACCAAGTTACAAAGCTTACTACACAACATATTGCAGTCTTCGAGGTCCAGTAAGGTTACTTCTTCATTCTCTTTTCCGTGATGCTTGACAAATGAGGATAAATTTTATCTTGATATACTGTCTTGAACATCTCTCCAATTTGTCATGCATTGAAATTAAATGCTTCTCTCTCTTCAGAATGCAAGATCACATACAAGTTTGTCTTGATTACTCATCTTCTTTTACTGAGATTCACATCAGCCCATGTGCTGTGACAGTCCTAGATTTTGACCACTGTCACATCACTATTAGTAGTTATAGATCTTTATACTTGTTGATAGCCATTTGACCAAGAACTCTATAGCCGTTGAAGGTCTTTTACTACAGCCATCATTAGCCACTAATAGTCACTTGCTTAGCAGTTGATGGACTGATATAGATAGTTGTTGATGATTTGTCTTCACTAGCAGTTGATGACTCACTTCACTTAATATGAATTGCATGGCACTGAATATTTAGACTTAGCCATCATATTCTAGATTATCCATTGAGTTAACATGACTTCTGAATGAATAATAGCATTTTTATCTGTTTATTGACTTTTTCACAGAAGATATTACAATGACCACATCATTTGATGGGCTACTCCTCCAATGGTTATCCCGTAGGACGGCTTGCAATTGGAGGTTATATTTTGTCTTAACATAGTTATGCAAATGTGATTTTTTTATCATCAGGATTTAGGCTTGATTCCTAACAATCGTGCACGTGAAGCAAATGGCTTCCTACCAGAGATATGTGATTATCTTTAATTTTTCAAGTGTTGATATTCCTACATCTCTGAGTAATCCCTTGTTCCTTTTAATTGCACCATTCTACTGTGAAGTCTTTGAAATAGAAAACTCATGAATTATTCCTTCCCTTGCGTAGAATCCCCCAATGTCACATATGTTAACTTCATTAGCCCCTATCTTTGAGAGCTCTGAGAATATCCAGATAAGCATTGAGATAACATAAGTGATCACAGAGTGGAATTTCTTCAGGTACAAGTCATGAGCTGATCCTTGTGGATTCACATGTAGGAATTGCAGATGATTGTCAAATAATGACTCAGTCTTCTTCTTGTGTAGAATTTTTTCTTCTTATCAGATTGATAAGTATCAATGAGACCCTTCTTAAACACTCTCAATTCTGACAATTCTTCTTATGAATTTCTTTTAATTGAAAGTTTCAACCGAGACAACTTGTAATATCCGGGTTGTATCGTGTAATTATTTTTAATGATAAATGAATATTATGTGTACATTAAGTAAAATTTTAGTGAATTATGTGTTAATCGGTATCTGTGTTGGTTGTTTGTATGTAATAAAATTCGTGAAATTTTAATTTTTATATTCCCAGAATGAGGTATATATATTATTTTGATATTTTCTAATAATTTATATGTCATTACATGATTTTATAATTGATTTATGGATTTAATTATTTATTTTTTGATTTAATTATTAATTATTTTGATTATTCGGGAACCATCCACCTTCAACGGTTTATATGTTTTTACTACCCGAAAGTTATGGAAAACTCGTTTCTAGCCTAAATTAATTATTCCGAGTATTTTCCGTGTTTTAACTTTTTCAATCCGGAGTACAGATTTACCTATACGATTCCCGGTACAATTTTACGATTATTTTAATATTATTTTAGTATCTCGATATACGTGCAACCTAGATATTTTCGCCATCCAAGATACTTTGATTAAAATATTACTTTTTATTAAAGTACATTCATCTGGGGGCTTGGTACCCTAAATCTTTATTTAAAAACCCTGTTTGATGTTTATCCTAAAACTAGTACCAAATTGGATCAGTTTTATTAATACTTAGCTATTAAGTATTTCTATTTTTATATCTGATATGATCCAATGGAATACCAATATTCCGTAAATATAAATAGCCTCTACAGTACGTTATTTTGTACAGATAAACACAAATATACAGTAAAATTATATAAGTATCGAGAGAAAATATAAGTATTCATCGCATTCTTCATAATTAAACTAAGATTCGAATGTGTTAACGAACTCCGATTTTGGTGTACAAGTAGTCGAAATGAAGCTTTCGACAAGTAGAATCAAGTTATATAATCCAAATCACTGTATAAATTTCTGGTAAATTTCTATTTTTTTATAAAATTCAAATTTAATTTGATCAAAATAGGGTTTTAAAATCTAGAAGTGTTTGATATGATTTGATGATTGCATGTTGTAGAACTTTGAATTCTGGTCATTTTGGTATGTCATATATGATTGATTTTGAGTTCCCAATCATGTCCAAATTAGTGTTTGATTCTCGGATTATGAAATTAGGGTTCTTGGTGTTCTTGAATGTTTTCAGTTAAAATTTGGGGGTTTCTTCCCTAGGGGTTGTTGATGAAATTGGTTGATACCATCATGCTTAGAATGATTCTAGGAGTTAAATCATGTCCTTGAATCTATGAGAGGATTCTTGGATCGACCAAATCGAAAAATAAAGAACTCACCGGCGATGACGAGTTTCTTGAGCATTTTCCGGCCAAATCCTTGATTGTTTGATGATTTTTATTGCATGTATAGAATCCATGTAATTAGTAGATCATTTCTGGAGCTTGTGGTGGCCTGAGGTGGCCGGAATCGCCATCTCCGGCGAAGCTCCGACAGGGCTGTCAAAATTACAGTTTAGTCCCCATAGTTTCGAAGATGATACAATTTAGTCCCTAAAGTTTAAAGAAATTACATTTTTAATACTGTCCTTTTAAAATCTTTTAAAAATTGTTTATTTTAATTTCAAAAATACTTTTAATTATTTATAAATTCAAAAACAAATCAGAATTAAATAATTAATTAATTTTAATTAGTAATTATTGATTTAATTGGTCTATTAATTTAAATATTAATTGATTAATTAATTAATTAATTAATTTTATTTGATTATTTATTTGGATTTAATTATTCTTTTTGATTTAAAAATTCCAGAAAATAGTTTCGAGGATTAAAATATTTTTCTAAATTATGTTTAATGCTCGATAATTATTTATAAATGATTATAAAGTTAATTTCGGATATTCGAACTTCATTATTTATTTATAAAATGATTCTTTTACCCGTTTTAATTCCGAAAAATGTTCAAAAATTCGTATTAAATGCCAGAAAAATCAATTTAACCTCGAACCTTCTTTGAAAACTTATTTTTATCGAATACCTTATGTGTTATATGCTATGTGCTATCTGATTGAAGTGTTATATGCTTATGTGAGTATTGTCTAACTATTTTAATCATATCTTTCAACCCGTAAGTCGGATTTAGGTGAAACGAAGGGTAGATAAAAGCTTGTGTTGATTGTGTGATGATTAATAAGATATGAGATTGAGTATTAGATAATAATTATGTCTAGAAGAGGAAGTGAGGCGTAGGAAAGGAAAGCAAATGGTTGTTGAGTAGAACAGTTAGACGAGTGCAAGCTAAGTTGGAAATCATTTGAGATAAGGCAAGTACCCTGAACCGTTCTCGTGTTATATTGAAAGTACTTTGAATATACTTTAGATATATCATATGATAGCATGTGTTAGTTAAATTTCATAGCCCTGCACCCTGACCAGATCATTTAATATTTGAACTATAAACCATATCTATTGCGAACCATTGATTGTTGAATTCTCAGATACTAAACCACATAAATACGATACTACTCCATAATACCTTCACACCATACACCAAACACGGAAACAGAGTTGCCTAGCATACGATAACTCATATACATTATAACCTTGAGAACCAAACCATAAATAAACATTAAACCATTTTTCATCTATTATCTGAATCTTCTACAGACTTGAAGTCATTCTTTATATATACTTTGATATACCTTTATGATATTCATGAATTACATTATGCTTTTAGACAAATGTCTTATCAATGTTGATTATGATCCTGTTTTATTAAATTACATTATTTATCATATTGAATTGTTATAGAATTGGACGGTTTTCTGAATGTGGACCAGATTCGTGGTTAGACCAGATTGGTGGTCGTATTAGGCCATTGTGTGCCTTAGATTTAGTATAGAGAGCAGAGTTGTGTGCCTTGCTCTGGGTTAGTGCGTGACTATTCAGCAGCCTAACCTTAGTTTTTAAAATTAAATATGAATATCCAATTCTACTAATTGCTTAACAGGAAACTTGATTCCTCTGATTCATATCATTTGATCATTGTTTAGCCTTAGTCATTGATTATATGACTTGTTGAGCTAGTTAGATCACCCTTGCAATTGTTTTTGTGTTCTTTTCAAGTTAAGAAGGAAATTGTTGGTAGCGAAGATCCCCAGACCAGTGTCCGAGCTAGGATTCCGGATTGGAAAGGGCTAGTTATAAGTTTTTGCAAGTTATAAGAATGTTTTGTTATGAGTTGTAAGTTTAAATAGTTGGGATTTGGAACGTTGTAATATAAATTAAGGTTGTGGCTTATTTTATATTTTAATCTGTTGCAATTCGTAGATGTTTAGGGTCATTTTATATATTATATTTTATACAGGTTTATATTGTGGTGTGACCCCCAAGTCTATGACCCGAATTTGGAGGGCGTCACACAGATCCTTGTGTTCTAGCCATTTTTCATCCTTGTTTGTCTTGCTGAGTAGAAAAATCATTGATTCAGCATCGGTTGAGGTGAGATCAACTACATACACATTTCCTTTTCTCTTTTCAGATAAAAGGACCTTGTTATCATTTTAATTAATGACAACACATGCTTCTTTTTTAAAAATGACTTTAGAGTCATTATCACATAGCTAGTTGACACTTAGCAGATTATGCTTGAGTCCCTCAATTAGTGTTACGTCATCAATGATGATATTTCTAAGTAAGATTTAGCCATATCCCACAGTGTGACCTTTGTTGTCATCTCCAAAGGTGAAACTTGGGCCGACTTTTTCTTCAAATTCGGTGAGCATAAATGAATCTCCAGACATAAAATATGAACAACCATTATCTATATACCGGATTTTCTTCCTTTTTCCCTGCACATAGCAAAACCATTTTAAAATGATTTAGGTACCCTGACCTTTTTGGTACGAATCATGTTGGTACGAATCATGTTGACTTCCTTCTTTCCCTTGAACCCTTCTGCTACTCTATAATTGGAATGGTTAAGGTCCACTTTTACTCTAGGTGATGGTGTTTGAGCAAAAACGATGTTGTTAAAGTCAGATGAGCAATTTGGAAGGTGCATCTTATTAAATGAAGATGCAGACATGCTATTCTTTCCTTGTATACTCTGTGAAGAGTGATAAGGACTAGAATTGGTTGGCATGTTACCGTTGTTCTTGAAGGGTTTTTAGCACATAAACGCAATGAAAACGTAAATTTAAATCTTTAAAAAAAACCGAAACCCTCCGCAGGATCCATGCGAAAAATAATATTTAATTCATAGTTCAGTATGTTTATATTAAGAAGCTTTACGTTAATGGAAAGATGGAGGTCTTTAATAGCGATCCAAAAACGATGAACGGAAATCCTTAGCAGCTGCTCCTCAAGTGTGAAGCACTCCACCGGTATCCACCAAGAAAACGATGTAATGAAGGAGGAGGAGATGGAGAGAATTAGGGTTTTGTAAATCTTTTTAGTTGAGGCAAAAATAGGGTTTATAATAATATATTTATAGGCAAAAATTTTAGCTGAAATTTTCCCATAAAATATTATTATTATTAACCCTTTATTATTCTCACTAATAATTAAAACACCTTTTAATTATTAATCCTTTTTCTAAACTCTTTAAAAATAATTCTCTCACTTGATTTAATTTCCAAAAATTAAATTCTTAATTAATAATATTAAGAACATTTTCTTAATTAATTTATAATCAATTAAATCTCATTTAATTAATTATTAAATTTGCCAATTAATTATTTATTTATGATAAATAAATAATTATCAGCCATTATTAATTAATTCCTCCACCATTAAATCATTCTCTTTTATGGTGTGACCCTGTCAATATTAAGCCGGTAGTAGAAATAAATAATAACAAAACTATTTTATCATTATTTATATAAATTTTCTAATTCATTAAATATGATTAATTAATTAATCATATTTATTCTACATCGTGAGGGATACTTCTCAGCATATCGCGACTATCCGGATAATACGAATTCACTGCTTAGAATACCAAGAACCTATTCAGTGAGTAGTTACCGTACAATTAATTCCTTCTACCTTACAATGTCACGATTAAATACAAGGCATGGAACTTGTGTCAAGCCTATCTTATTTAATCACTTGCTTTCCCATTCACTATGCTTAGTTCTATTTAATGTAAATTAGAAACTCCTTTCTAATTTCATTCACTCTGGCCAGAGATTCCTGAACTAACATAAGTGGATCAGCATTGAACATTCTCTTCCTTTACTGGAAGGGGTAGATCCTTTATTGATCATACACTATCTTCGTGTACAAATTTCTATACCCAGTAGAGCCCTTATAATTGTCCCTTGAGACTAAGAACTAAACCAAAGCATAGTTCATTGTACACAAGATGACTATGATGACCTCAAGTCTAAGGATACTTATACAACTATCACTATGTGAACAACTGTTGATACGTGAGTGAACTCCATCAGTTGTTCAGCTGTGTGAGTCATGTTCAGTGAACTTATTCTATAATAAGCACCTACATACTAGCTATAGTGTCACCACACAAATGTCTATGAGAACATACATCCTTCATAATGAAGCAAGCATAGCATGTACCGATCTTTGCAGATTATTAATTAGCAGTTAGTAATCCTACGACCAGGAACTATTTAAGTTTAGAGTTATCATCTTTTAGGTCTCATTATTATGATCTCATCACAATCCATAAAAAGCTTTACTCTAAACTGTGGTATATCTTATTTAAATATTTAAATAGATAGAGCCCGCAATAAAAACAAAACAAGTCTTTTATTAATATTAATGAAATCAAAACAGATTACATAAAAGTTATTCCTAAATCCTCATACATGATTGGACTTAGGACATATCTCTTTCAATCTCCCACTTGTACTAAATCCAATCACTCTGGTATATAATACCCATCTTGTCTTTATGACGATCAAAGTGACTCTGAGAAAGTGGCTTTGTGAGTGGGTCTGCTACGTTGTTATGTGTGTCAACTCTCTCGACGTTGACATCTCATCTATTTTCAACTCAGATTCACCACCAAAAATAAGAAAAATGTCCCGAGTCCTTCGCAAGTACTTAAGGATGTTTTTCACTGCTTTCTAGTGGTCTTCACCTGGATTGGACTGATATCTGATCGTCACACTAATTGAATAAGCAACATCAGGCCTTGTACACAACATCGCGTACATGATAAATCCTATTGCTGAAGCATAAGGAATCTTACTCATACGCTCTCTTTCCTCAGGTGTCTTAGGAGACATTTTTTCGGAAAGGGACACTCCATGGCTCATCGGTATGAGACCTCTTTTGGAGTTTTCCATGCTAAACCTTTTAAGCAGTTTCTGGATGTATGTACCCTGGGTAAGACCTATCATTCTTCTAGATCTATCTCTTAGATCTTCATACCGAGAATGTAGGATGCTTCTCCCAAGTCCTTCATGGTGAAGTTCTGTGACAGCCATACTTTGACTGATTATAGCATCGGTATATCATTTCCTATAAGAAGTATGTCATCCACATACAATACAAGAAATGTTACCGCGCTCCCACTAACCTTCTTGTAGACACAGGGTTCATCTATGTTTTTGATAAAACCAAACTCTTTGATTGTCTCATCAAAACGGATGTTCCATCTACGAGAAGCTTGCCTTAAACCATATATGGTTCACAGCAGCTTACACACTAGGTGTTCATTTCCCTTGGAAAGAAAACCCTCTGGCTGTGTCATATACACTTCCTCCTCAAGTTCCCTATTGAGGAAGGCCGTTTTCACGTCCATTTGCCAGATCTCATAGTCGTAGTAAGCAGCAATCGCAAGCAAAATCCGAATTGATTTTAACAGGGCTACAGGTGAAGAAGTTTCATCAAAGTCAATCCCTTGCCTTTGTTTGAATCCTTTTGCCACGAGCCTGGCCTTATAGGTCTCCACCTGACCATCTGTTCCAATCTTTCTTTTGTATACCCACTTGCACCCAATAGGCTTAACTCCTTCAGGCGCCTCAACCAGAGTCCATACTTGGTTGGTATACATAGATTCCATTTCGGATTTCATGGCACTATGCCATTTCTCTGAGTCAACACTACTCATAGCCTCATTATAGGTCACAGGGTTGTCATCATCAATGATTGACAACTCAGTGTCATTCTCAATGACAAGGCCATAATACCTCTCAGGTTGGCGAGACACTCTCCCTGTCCTACGAATGGGCTGTTCCACAGAAGGTTGTTCAGTCTGAACAGGTGTTTCCACTTGATCCGTAGTAGTTTGTGCTTCTTGAACTTCATCAAGTTCAATTTTACTCCCACTGTTTCCTTCAAGGATAAACTCCTTTTCCAAGAAGGTAGCATGTCTGGAGACTAACACCCGATGATCGGTGTAAAAGTAATACCCCAAAGTCTCTTTAGGATATCCCACAAAATTACATTTTACAGATCGAGATTCCAGCTTATCTGGGTCAACTTTCTTGACATAAGCTGGACATCCCCCAATCTTAACGTATTTAAGACTCGGTTTCCTTTCTTTCCATATCTCATATGGTGTTTGAGGAACAGATTTGGAAGGCACCTTATTCAGTAAATATGCTGAGGTTTCCAATGCATAACCCCATAGGAATACTGGAAGATTCGCATAGCTCATCATGGACCGAACCATGTCTAACAAAGTTCGATTTCTCCTTTCAGATACCCCATTTAACTGTGGAGTATATGGAGAAGTCCACTGGGAGACTATACCATTTTCTTTGAGATAATCTAGAAACTCTCCATTCAAGTATTCACCACCTCGATCTGATCGAAGAGTTATAATACTGTGTTTGGTTTGTTTCTCCACTTCATGTTTATATTCTTTGAACTTTTCAAAGGCTTCATACTTGTGTTTCATCAAATACACATATCTGAATCTAGATCTATCATCTATGAAAGTAATGAAGTACGAAAATCCACCCATGGCTTGCGTAGACATTGGTCCATATACATCTGTGTGTACCAATCCTAGCAAATCTGCAGCCCTCTCTCCATGTCCACTAAATGGAGATTTGGTCATTTTACCCAATAGACAAGACTCGCATGTAGGATATGATTCAAAATCAAAGGGTTCAAGTAACCCTTCCTTATGCAATGTCTGCAGTCTATTTTCACTAATATGACCTAGCCTACAGTGCCATAAATAGGTCAGATTTTCATCATCTCATTTTTTTTATTAGTTTGTTCAATCTGAAGTAAATCATGCTCTACGTCACATACTTACAGACCATTATTTAAAATGCCACGTCCAAAAAGAACATTATCTCTAAGGATAGAACATTCATTATTCTTAATAATAAATGAAAAACCATCCACATCCAATATAGGAATAAAAACAATATTCCTCACAATAGAGGGAACGTAATAACAATTATTCAAAATAATAGTCTTGCCCGTAGGCATATGTAAACTAAATGATCCTACAAATATGGCCGCAACCCTTGCTCCATTGCCCATACGTAGAATCACCTCATCTTTTTCAAGAGTCCTACTTCCCTTTAGTCCTTGCAACGAATTGCAAATATGAGAACCACAGGCGGTATCTAATACCCAAGTAGAAATTTGACCTAGTGACATATTAACTTCGATCATGAACATGCCTGAATCAGAAGCGGTAGTCTCACTACCCTTCTTCTTCTTCAATTCTGCAAGGTAAACCTTGCAGTTCCTCTTCCAGTGCCCCAACTTGTTACAGTGAAAACAAACAGCTAAATTAGGACCAGTCAACTTGTGAGCATCTATTATGCTCCGGAGTGATAGTGCAGAAGACATGATGAATATAGTAAATCTGTAAATGATAAACACATAACAACACTTAGAAAATATTCAATTTCATTTCAAAACACTATATGAATCGGGTCTTTATTCATAAGTGTCTCCCACTAGTTTATCTAATTTTTTCAACCCCCTAAGTGAAAATTAAGCATTCATAATGCTAGTGGGAATAGGGATCCTACATTCCATCACACAACCTCGGCTGTGGCACGAAACGTCATGTGATGTTCAATAGGCAGACAACTCTTGTCAATTACATCTTATGTAATTCCCTAATATAAGTTTAGCCTCTTGAATAATTGAGTCACGGCTGTGGCACGACAAACTCAATATTCTAAGTCAAGTCTAACCCAACATTTCGTACAATTGAATTAGTCTCCAATGGCCCACGGCTGTAGCACGTACCGACCTTTAGATTCTAATTCAATGTACACATCTCTATGTAATAGACAAGTATTTCTTATTTCGAAATCAAAGCCCTCGGCTGTAGCACGAAACGACAATGATTTAAAAATAAGAACCACTTTCTACCATGTTGGAAGGCTATGACCGACACAAGCCCGTTGTGTCATTGGCCAATTACTACTTGATATTATTTAATTTTAGAGGGATTATATTACGTTACAATCATAATCATATTATAAAGATATTCTTCCTTTTAAATTAAATATTTCAAATCAATAATCGATAATCAGATGATTCCCAGATCGGGTGGAGCATTGTCAAGAGGTGTCACTTAATAACCCTTTCTTACAGATAGAAATCTGTTGTTGACAGAATCATCCTTTCTCTCAATATTGAAAATTCATATTCAATTACGTGTTTCATAAACACAAGAATCTCATGATCGTATTCATAATATTTATTGTTAAGGCAAGAAACGATTCCTATTCTAGATTTTCTAGAGCACGCCTTATATTGATTTAAGTTCACCTAAATCTATCATCGCATGGTAAACATAGGCATATATCTCATATATAAAATTAAATAAACAAGTAAATGTAAAGTGCAATAAAGTAAATGTGTTTGGTTATGGCCCCATCCTATTTGATATTTATCAAGCTCATGATAAAGATCAAGGTCAATCTAATATGGTGATGGAAATAAATACAACTACTTATTACATAAGTCTTCTTCTTTATTTAGACTTCTTGTATGCCTCGTCTTCTTCTTTGTATCACCTCTATTGGATAGCCTTCTTGAGTCTTCAAGTACATTACATGATTGAAAGTAAAACTAATCTAATGAACTTACAAGAATAACTCGAGTTACATTCGAGATTTATGATTACAAAGATTGACGACATGCAAGTCGTATTTAAAACCAAAACCAAAACCATTACACTAAGGTCAAAAGGCCATAACCATCCACCATGCTCATACAACACATAAGAGAATGTTAAAACACATAATCTGATCTTAACATATCATATTATCCATGATCTAATCATAAAGAGAAAATATGACAAAAATCAGAAAAATCATAATCAAATCAAAAAAACAAGAATCACTGTTTACGGGAAGTAAACGACGTCATACGCCTTACATACGAGTCGTTGATAGCTTTAACTATCAGTTTTGTTCAGACGCTCGTTTACCTATGGAATAGGGTATTCGTTTGCGTAAATCGGATACCAGACCCAGATTTCAGCAAATCTGCAGCAGCCAATTCAGAATCTGTATCTAATATGATTCTCATAATTAGAACAAACATAAATCATGTATATATCAGTATATATACATATTACATAATCATCTTATGATTATACAACTCACATGAATATCATATATTCAAAACCATACATATATAAGCATATTATATCAACATCAAATCATGGCGAATCACGTACATGCTCATATATCGAAAACAGTTAAACACATAAATGAATTAAAAACTTTTCACAAGTAGCTCTGATGCCATTGAAGGGTTTTTAGCACATAAACGCAATGAAAACGTAAATTTAAATCTTAAAAAAAAACTGAAACCCTCCGCAGGATCCATGCGAAAAATAATATTTAATTCGTAGTTCAGTATGTTTACCTTAAGAAGCTTTACGTTAATAGAAAGATGGAGGTCTTTAATAGCGATCCAAAAACGATGAACGGAAATCCTTAGCAGCTGCTCCTCAAGTGTGAAGCACTCCACCGGTATCCACCAAGAAAACGATGTAATGAAGGAGGAGGAGATGGAGAGAATTAGGGTTTTGTAAATCTTTTTGGTTGAGGCAAAAATAGGGTTTATAATAATATATTTATAGGCAAAATTTTTAGCTGAAAATTTTCTCATAAAATATTATTATTATTAACCCTTTATTATTCTCACTAATAATTAAAACACCTTTTAATTATTAATCCTTTTTCTAAACTCTTTAGAAATAATTCTCTCACTTGATTTAATTTCTAAAAATTAAATTCTTAATTAATAATATTAAGAACCTTTTCTTAATTAATTTATAATCAATTAAATCACATTTAATCAATTATTAAATTTGCCAATTAATTATTTATTTAATAAATAAATAATTATCAGCCATTATTAATTAATTCCTCCACCATTAAATCATTCTCTTTTATGGTGTGACCCTGTAGGTTCAATATTAAGCCGGTAGTAGAAATAAATAATAACAAAACTATTTTATCATTATTTATATAAATTCTCTAATTCATTAAATATGATTAATTAATTAATCATATTTATTCTACATCGTGAGGGATACTTCTCAGCATATCGCGACTATCCGGATAATACGAATTCAGTGCTTAGAATACCAAGAACCTATTCAGTGAGTAGTTACCGTACAATTAATTCCTTCTACCCTGCAATATCACGATTAAATACAAGGCATGGAACTTGTGTCAAGCCTATCTTATTTAATCACTTGCTTTCCCATTCACTATGCTTAGTTCTATTTAATGTAAATTAGAAACTCCTTTCTAATTTCATTCACTCTGGCCAGAGATTCCTGAACTAACATAAGTGGATCAGCATTGAACATTCTCTTCCTTCACTGGAAGGGGTAGATCCTTTATTGATCATACACTATCTTCGTGTACAAATTCCTATACCCAGTAGAGCCCTTATAATTGTCCCTTGAGACTAAGAACTAAACCAAAGCATAGTTCAGTGTACACAAGATGACTATGATGACCTCAAGTCTAAGGATACTTGTACAACTATCACTATGTGAACAACTGCTGACACGTGAGTGAACTCCATCAGTTGTTCAGCTGTGTGAGTCATGTTCAGTGAACTTATTCTATAATAAGCACCTACATACTTGTTATAGTGTCACCACACAAATGTCTATGAGAACAGACATCCTTCATAATGAAGCAAGCATAGTATGTACCGATCTTTGGGGATTATTAATTACCAGTTAGTAATCCTACGATCAGGAACTATTTAAGTTTAGAGTTATCATCTTTTAGGTCTCATTATTATGATCTCATCACAATCCATAAAAAGCTTTACTC
This sequence comes from Apium graveolens, assembly GCF_009905375.1. NCBI lineage: Eukaryota > Viridiplantae > Streptophyta > Magnoliopsida > Apiales > Apiaceae > Apium > Apium graveolens. Next base: position 28,474,312 of record NC_133647.1, read on the forward strand.
TAAACTGTGGTATATCTTATTTAAACATTTAAATAGATAGAGCCCGCAATAAAAATAAAACAAGTCTTTTATTAATATTAATGAAATCATAACAGATTACATAAAAGTTATTCCTAAATCCTCATACATGATTGGACTTAGGACATATCTCTTTCAGTTCTGACTAAACACTCTAGGCATGTTTGGCAAGGCATTTATAGGTATGAAGGGAACAGACATGGCAGGAGTGGTGATGATTTTACATTTAGTAGATAAGTGATTAACACTGCCACACCCGATACAAGGATTTTTTTATGCAAATATGTCAGGAGTGTGATTGTTCTGCTTGTTAATCACTTTTCCATTCCTAATGTTCCTTCTTCCAGATCTAATCTGATATTTAAGTTCACCTTTCAATCTCCTGTTGGATGAGTTTCCTATGTTGCTCTGCTTAATTTTCTTGGTTTTGCTGTCATCTCCTTAAAGAGATCTTGCTTACTAGTTAATCATCTTTAAATAACATGTCCAGTTTGCAAGTACTGATACTTTCTATCAATAAATAAGATTCATCTTTTGATTTTTCTTTCTTTAATGGATGAATATTGTTGATGAACAGTTATCAATAGAAACATCTCGTTCAAATTTCTTTTTCTCCCTATTCCAAGTATCTTCACAGAAAGTTTCCATACTTTCAAGATCTGTGAATTTACTTGCTACATCCCTAGATTCCTTCCATTCGGCAATTAATTTTTTGTCAAGATTTAATTACCTTTTTAGAATTTCTTCTTTATATAATATCCTCAGCAGCTTATCCTTAGCAGCTTGGCAATTTATCTTAGCATTTTCATATTCAAGCAGCTGCATCTCTAATAAGTTATCCATATCATATAACTCAAAATTAGAATTTTTAATTACAATGTTTTCCCTTTTAAGAGACTTTAGAGTGACATGCATATTGTATAATTCAGAAGACATATCATTGACAATTTCTTGACATTCACTCTTACTTAACTTGGAGAGATCAACTGTAATTACCTGTTGTTGCTTGAGGATTCCTCTTACTCACCATCTTTTGCAATAAGAGATAGATTGAGAAATTATTTATTCAGGACTAGAATATGGTCTTTCACTTCCTTCTTCAACATAGTTGATTGAGTGGTCTTCAATATCTTTAAACCTTATGTAGGTTGAGAGCTTGCTCTGATATCAATTGTTATTCACTAACAATCAACTTAGGTTAATTTGTAGAAGGGGGGTTGAATATAAATTAAAATTTTCAAGTTGATTTGTGCATGGGAGAGGAAATATGAACACAAATGTTTATAACTTTAGGTGGGTTATTTTTTGACTTGCCACATGAGATTTATTTTTAAAGAAATAATTTGTTGTAATTACAAGTGTAATCTCATATATGCGATTTATAGTGTTTCACTCAGAGGAGGATATCTCTCTAAAGCCTTGTAAAAATAAAAACATATTTCTTAAGTGAAACACTGCTACTACTTGGTTTATATATAACCAAGTTACAAAACTTGCTAGACTATACATATTGCAGTCTTCGAGGTCCATCAAGGTTGCTTCTTCATTCTCTTTCCCGTTATGCTTGACAAATGAAGATAGATTTTATCTTGATATACTGCCTTGAATATCTCTTCAATTTGTCATGCATGGAAATGGAATTTTTCTTCTTCTTCAGAATCCAAGATCATATGCAAGTTTATCTTGGTTACTCATCTTCTTTTACTGAGATTCCCATCAGCTCATGTGCTGTGATAGTCTTAGTTTTTGACCACTGTCGCGTAACTATTAGTAGCAATAGATCTTCATAGTTGTTGATAGCCATTCGACCAAGAACTTTATAGCTGTTGAAGGTCTTTTATTACAGCATCATTAGCCACTGATAGTCACTTGCTTAGCAGTTGATGGACTGATGTAGATAGATGTTGATGTTTTTTCTTCACTAACAGTTGATGACTCACTTCACTTAATCTTAATTACATGGCACTGAACATTTACACTTAGCCACCCTATTCTAGATTATCCATTGAGTCAACATGACTTCCGAGTGAACAATTTCATTATTATATGTCTATTGACTTTCTCAAAGAAGATGTTACAATGACCACATCATTTGATGGCCTACTCCTCCAATGGTTATCCCTTATGACGGCTTGCAATTAGAGGTTATATTTTGTCTTAACATAATTATGCAAATGTGATTTTTTTATCATCAGGATCTAGGCTTGATTCCTAACAATGGTGCACGTGTTAGTGTTTGTGCACTAGAGACAACACTATAATATTTTTATTTAAGATATTTGGATTATTAATGTTTATATTTTATCTATTATTCCATTAATAATTTATTATGTCTTTATTTACTGTGATATAAATGTTAAATTAATAAATGTCCTTGAAATATGATATGCATTTTATTTCTCTTAGTAGGTGAGTTAGAAATGAGATTATGATAATAGTATCAATATTCCTAAAGCTTCCTAGTCGAGTATTATTATTAAGGGACAATAATAATGCATTTAGACTAGTGCGTTTTTTGACTCATGATCACCTCTCATTGAACATAGGTATAGTCATAATAAAGTCGAAAACACAAGAACATGTAATTGTACATGGTGCTGGACATATCCAATGTGAGATTCTACATGTCTGTTGTGTCATAAGTAATTCTCATAGTGATAATGATGTAATGGTCCTTAGACTTGAAATCATTATATTTCTATACGTGTTATAATATGAAAGGTAACAAGGATGGTCAATTGTGGCACATACTTCCAAACAATATTGCAAAACATAGATCAATATACATAAGGATTGTATGTGTGGGCATATGAATTAATTGTCCAGCCACCTTTTCCATTTTATATTTCCAACACACAGGGAATTCATTTTCTAGATTGGATGCGAAAGAATTTAATTCAAGGTTGTTTACTTGTCCTATAAATAGATGATACATACATAATCTGAGAAACATGTAAATATACAAAATGTTCACGGTCAATATAATACATCCCTTCCCTGATGTCTATTATCTTATGTGTTAGTTATAATTTAGTTTTTTAACACGTTATCACCACGAGCCTCTGCTGAAATTTATACAAAAATATACTCGACGAATGATGAGTCTCTATGTAAACTTATACTCGGGAAAAGGAATATACAATCGATTCTGCCAGACGAAGGAGCCCGAGTCTTTTCCAACTGAAGCTTGGTATATAAGAAGTACGCCTTAATTTTATTCACGAATCTCTACCACATAAAGTTTGTCCAACAAACGAGGTAAATTTTATATTTAATCATTTGATTCTAAATATTATCGTTATTTATTTATAATACTATTTAAATACTATAAATATGCCTATGTCGTCAAGTATTACTACCACTATAAAGATGGCTATGCCGTCAAGTATTACCCAAAAGTTTTCTAGTTGGCTATGGTGTCGTAACTTTTGTATTAATTATATCATATATGTTATTGTTTGGAAATAATTGTTTAAATATTTATGTGACACATTATATCATGTTTTAATATTATTTTACATTCAGCGTGGCAAATCTTGTAAAATTAGAGTTTGTTGCATTGGATGTGTCTCAGGATAATTATTTATCTTGGGTGCTCGATGCGGAATTACATCTTTGTACTAACGGGATAAAAAATACCATAGAATCAGGAAAGACCTCAACTATTTAACGAAATGCCAAAGCTATCTTTTTACTTAGACACCATATTCAATGAAAATTTGAAATCTGAATATCTAACTGTGAAAAACACACTCACCCTTTGGACCAATCTCAAAGATAGGTTTGATCACCAAAAACTTGTCTATTTGACACATGCCCGTTATGACTCGATAAATATAAGGTTGCAAGATTTTAAATCTGTCTCTAAATATAATTCTTCCTTGTTCAAAATAATCTCGAAACTGATCTTATATGGTTAAAATATTACTAATGCTGATATGATAGAAAATACCATCTCAACCTTTCACCCAACACTAAGATTATGTTGCATAATATTATAGGGAGCGCAATTTTTTGAAGTATAGTGAGTTAATATCTCTTATTCATGTTACTGAAAAGAATAATGAGGTGTTATTAAAAAATCATCGGATACATCCCACAGGCTCTTCCCAGTTACCTGAAGTACATAACACGTTATTCTAGAAGAATGAGCATGGAAAAGGGAATAGAGGAAGATGAGGTTACGGACGAAACCATGTGCGTGAAAAATTTCACAGATAGTTTTAGAATTATTATAACTATGGCCACCTGAAGTGGCAGCGTGATGGTTATAACAACTCTGCCACCAGATATGGTAATGTGAATTGCCAAATAAAAGAAAGGCACCGCAAGAAGGAGATACTAGGGATAAATGTCTCAGATGTGGGGCTCATGGGCACTGGCAACGTACTTGTCATACACCTAAATATCTTATTGACCTATACGAAGAAAATAAAAAGAAAAATGGAAAAAGGATGGAAACAAACTTCGCTAGTCATAATCTAGATAAAGAACCAGACAATAAGATCTCAAATGAAATAGACATTGGTGTTAACCTTTATTATGAGTTGAATGACTAGATTTCATATGTATTTCTTTGATGTTATATTTTAGATGTACTTGTTTTTAATATTCTATTTCCATGTACTTGTTTAATGTTTGCATGGTATGTACTTTACTTTGTATTAATAAAGTTGTTGTTTACTTATATTTACACAACTAAATAT